>NC_134695.1:1829107-2130714 GCF_050947455.1 Rhinoderma darwinii
CTCTATTGGCGCGTTATCATGCACCTACACTCACATTGAAGTCAGTGCGTGCGTGAAAACCATGCACCAAACAAGCGTGTTTGGTGCGTGATTTATGCTGCAATTTGGTGTAAAAAAAAATGGCCTTTCTGAGTGCGTGAATAACGCATGCCACTTGATAAGCACACTGATGCATAACGCACACAAACTGACCCGATTCATATGCGTTTCTCACGGGCGTCAATCTTACACGCAAGTGTGCATGAGGCATAAGACGGGGCTGGACGAACGCAAAAAAAGCCGCAAACAACGCCGCAAAAAACAATAAAAAAACAACGCCAAAAAGGCTACGATAAACGCGGGGAAAAACATTACAAAAAAAAACGTGAAAAAAACAGCAAACAAAGAGGCAAAGAACGCCACGAAAAACGCCACGAAAGACGCAACGAAAAACGCAGAAAAAAAACCCCCCCAAAAAATACGCGAAAAGCGTAGAAAAAAAGGCTATGATAAACGTGTCGCAAAACTACGAAAAAAATATTGTGGAAAATGACGCGAAAAAAGCCGCAAACAAAGAGGCAAAGAAGGCTGCGAAAAAAAACGGGGAAAAAGACACGAAAGACGCAACGAAAAACGCATAAAAAATTTCCGAGAACAACGACGCAAAAAAAGAAACGATAAACGAAACGGAAAACACATTCAAAAAACATCGCAAAAAAAGACGCAAACAAACAAGCAAAAAACGCCAAGATAAAGTAAGCGAAAAACGCCCTGAAAAAAAAATCGGCAAAGAAAAACGCAAACAGCGCACAAAAAACGCCGGGAAAAACGACGCAAAAAACAACGTGCAGGGAGAGGTAAATCTGCCGCAAACTTCAAGACGGAATTTTGAGGCAGATATTGTTCCTGCCAAAAAACTCTGTGTGAACATAGCCTTAGTGGAGAGAGACATGAGATAGAGGAGGGCGGACAAGGGTTAGGGTATGTTCACACGAGGGCGTCCGTAACGGTTGAAATTACGGGGATGTTTCAGCCTGAAAACATCACCGTAATTTCAGCCGTAACGGCATGTGCAGGCGCTTGAACGCCACGTCAATTACGGGCGTAATTGGCGCTGCTATTCATTGGAGTCAATGAGTAACGGCTCCAATTATGCCCAAAGAAGTGACAGGTCACTTCTTTGACGCGGGCGTCTATTTACGCGCCGTCATTTGACAGCGGCGCGTAAATATACGCCTCGTGTGAACAGACAAACGTCTGCCCATTGCTTTCAATGGGCAGATGTTTGTCAACGCTATTGAGGCGCTATTTTCAGACGTAATTCGGGGCAAAAACGCCCGATTTATGTCCGTAATTAGTGCGTGTGAACATACCCTTAGGGTAGACACGAAGAGGTTTATAGACCTGAAAAGAGAAATAAAACATAAATGTGAAAAACATAATGGGGGGAGAACATTTGCTCATCATCCTTCAAGAATGTCAGCAAGGAGACAATGTCCAGTGAAGGAGGTCAGCGGGAGGAGCAAGGACAGCTCACGTGAACTCTTGGAAGGTACGTGCACGCTCATTGCAGCCTGCAATGAGCATGCACGTGAAAAAAGTTTCATCACAAGGAAAGATCAACAAACCAGAGCTGAACTGCATGTAAACAAACTGTGCTGAATTCAAAGAAGAAATGTGTTAGGCCTCATGCACACGACCGTAAAAACTCCCGTTATTACGGGTCGTAATCACGACCCGTAATAACGGGCTCATAGACTTCTATTGGCGACGGGTGCCTTCCCGTTTTCTCACGGGAAGGTGCCCGTGCCGTTGAAAAAGATAGAACATGTCCTATTTCTGGCCGTAATAACGGCACGGACAGTCCATAGAAGTCTATGGAGCTCTCGTAATAACGGGTGGCTACATGTGTGCACCCATCATTACGGCAGCGTTGCTAAGCGACGTCAGTAAATAGTCACTGTCCAGGGAGCTGAAAGAGTTAACTGATCGGCAGTAACTCTTTCAGCACCCTGGACAGTGACTACCGATCAGTATAAACCTGTAAAAACTAAAAATAAAAGACTTTCATACTTACCGACAACTTCCTGCTTCCTCCAGTCCGGTCTCCCGCCCGTTGCCTTGGTGACGCGTCCCTCTCGACATCCGGCCCGACGTCCTGGATGACGTTTCAGGCCATGTGATCGCTGCAGCCAATCACAGGTCAATCACAGGCTGCAGCGGTCACATGGACTGCCGCGTCATCCAGGGATGTCGGGCTGGATGTGAAGAGAGGGACGCGTCACCAAGACAACGGCCGGGTAAGTATGAATTTCTTTAACTTTTATTACAGAAAAGGCTGTCCCTTCTCTCTATCCTGCACTGATAGAGAGAAGGGGCTGCCGATTAGTGCAGTGCTATTTTGCCGCCAAAAACGTGCTCGTAAATACGGGTGGAATACGTGTGACACCGGACCCATATTTACGGGCACGGGTTCGTAAATACTGGTGCAAAACGGGTGGAATACGTGTGACACCGGACCCGTATTTACGCCAGTATTTACGGGTGGGAAAAAATACGGTCGTGTGCATGAGGCCTTAAGTAGAATTTTTTTTTTAAATAATGCTTTATTTAGGTTGTCTGTATAAGGGGTAATGTATGACATGTATGATAAGGGGTAATGTATGTATGACAGTTTTTGAAAAAATGTTGGGATCTCGGACAACCCCTTTAAGCTGTAGCTCAATAGTTAAAACTCAATGAGCAGCACTACAAAATGTCGCAGAGTAACCCTGTCCTTACTGGTAACACTATGGCGGTAGTGATAACATGGAGAATATAGGCCAAAGGAAAGTTTATCAAAGGAATAAGGAAACCCAGAGACATAACATGAAGCCACTGGGCCCCAATGCAAAAGCTGTAACAGGGCCCCAAATATCACACATCCTTTATAGTACGGGTTTCCATGGGCCACAATATTTAGGCCCCCCTTAGGCACCAGGTCCAGGGAGTAATAGCATCCCCTGCACCCCCTATAGCTAAAGGGCAACTAAACTTTTTTTTTTTAAAAAACGTCCAAGGCCTTATTCACAAGACAGGGAAAGTCGACCTTGTGAGACTATTGTTTTAGGACATGTTCTATTTTTGCCTGCTTTCCCACACGGGTGGAAATTGGCCGTGAAAAAAGGCCGTTTTACACCCGGTCATGAGAATAGTCTAAAGCAGGGGTCTCAAACTCGGCCGGGTAAGTGGGCCACATATAGAAAAAATGGGAAGTTGATGGGCCGCATTACTTTCAAACTTTTTTCAACAATCCAGCTTTCCAGTTTAAGTGTCGCTAAATGCAGTCCGGCGGCTCAGTTAGCACACATATCAAGATTGGGCAGCCCCTTTTTAGATAGTGCCGCAGTGCCCTCTGTGGATGCTGCCGCAGTGCCCTCTGTGGATAATGCAACACACCCCTAGATAAGGCTACAGTGCCCGCTGTAGATAAGGCCACAGTGCCCGCTGTAGATAAGGCCACAGTGCCCGCTGTAGATAAGGCCACAGTGCCCGCTGTAGATAATGCAACACACCCCTAGATAATGCCAGTGTCCTCTTCAGATACTGTCACACACCCACTTGTAGATAACGCCACAGTGCCCTCTGTAGAGGCTGCCCCAGTGCCCTCTGTAGAGGCTGCCCCAGTGCCCTCTGTAGAGGCTGCCCCAGTGCCCTCTGTAGAGGCTGCCCCAGTGCCCTCTGTAGAGGCTGCCCCAGTGCCCTCTGTAGAGGCTGCCCCAGTGCCCTCTGTAGAGGCTGCCCCAGTGCCCTCTGTAGAGGCTGCCCCAGTGCCCTCTGTAGAGGCTGCCCCAGTGCCCTCTGTAGAGGCTGCCCCAGTGCCCTCTGTAGAGGCTGCCCCAGTGCCCTCTGTAGAGGCTGCCCCAGTGATGTCAGGGGCTTGCCCAGAGCTGTGCTCCTGACATCACTGGGACTCCTGCTCTGGGGAAGCCCCTGACATCATTGTCGATGTATGGACAGCGATGTCAGAGGCTTCCCCAGAGTCCCGGAGCAGAGCCGATAATAGCGCTCTGCCCGGGACTCCGCTCTGGGGAAGACCCTGACACACTGTCCATATATGGGCAGCGATGTCAGGGAATTCCACAGAGTCCCGGAGCAGAGCCGACACCAGCGCTCTGCTCGGGACTCCGGCTCTGGGGAAGCCCCAGACATCGCTGTTCATACGTGGACAGCGATGTCAGGGAATTCCACAGAGTCCAGTAGCAGAGCCGACACCAGCGCTCTGCTCCGCTCTGGGCAAGACCCTGACACACTGTCCATATATGGGCAGCGATGTCAGGGAATTCCACAGTCCCGGAGCAGAGCAGACACCAGCGCTCTGCTCGGGACTCCGGCTCTGGGGAAGCCCCAGACATCGCTGTTCATACGTGGACAGCGATGTCAGGGAATTCCACAGAGTCCAGTAGCAGAGCCGACACCAGCGCTCTGCTCCGCTCTGGGCAAGACCCTGACACACTGTCCATATATGGGCAGCGATGTCAGGGAATTCCACAGTCCCGGAGCAGAGCCGACACCAGCGCTCTGCTCGGGACTCCGGCTCTGGGGAAGCCCCAGACATCGCTGTTCATATGTGGACAGCGATGTCAGGGAATTCCAGAGTCTCGGAGCAGAGCCGATACTAGCGGCTCTGTGTCCCGCGGGCCGCAGATGACAGCCCCAGGGGCCGCATGCTTGAGACCCCTGGTCTAAAGGGACTTTTACACCGGCAGATAGAAATCATTGATTGGTGCTCGCTTGCTCCTGTCACACTGAGCTATGGATGGGGACGAGCGGTCGTTACTCCGATCGCTCGTCCTCATACATTATCATGTCGGCAGCGTGTCTCCCTGTTTACACAGGGAGATGTGCTGCCGACAATATTTTACTTTAAAACTATACGACCAGCAGACGATCAGGCGTTTGCTCATTCACCTGCTGATCGTTCCCCCGTTTACACAGCGCAATTATCAGCAACGAGCATTAAATGAACGCTCGTCTGCCCGATAATCTGTCAGTGTAAAACCTTCTTAGGGCCCTATTCACGCAGAGTATTTTGCAGGCAGAAAAAATCTGCCTCAGTATATATTCAGAAATTTTTAACTGCCTTCGCCCCCCCCCCCCTCCCCCCCCGTAGCCTTTGAAGCTAACGTAAGGTGGACCACAGGCAAAAAACCGCTGCAAAAAGCGACGCTGGTTTTTTCTGCCTACCATTAATTTCAATGGGAGGTCAGAGGCAGAGAAACTGCAGCAAGAAAGGACATGCCGCTTTTTTTCCCCTCGTGCGGCCAAAAGCTAACCTAACCGGGAAAAAAATTTCTGCGTCAAAAAAGTGTGTGTGTGTGTACTGACCTTAAAGAGGCTCTGTCACCAGATTTTGCAACCCCTATCTGCTATTGCAGCAGATAGGCGCTGCAATGTAGATTACAGTAACGTTTTTATTTTTAAAAAACGAGCATTTTTGGCCAAGTTATGACCATTTTTGTATTTATGCAAACGAGGCTTGCAAAAGTCCAAGTGGGCGTGTTTACAGTAAAAGTCCAAGTGGGCGTGTATTATGTGCGTACATCGGGGCGTTTTTACTTTTTACTAGCTGGGCGTTCTGACGAGAAGTATCATCCACTTCTCTTCAGAACGCCCAGCTTCTGGCAGTGCAGACACAACCGTGTTCTCGAGAGATCACGCTGTGTCGTCACTCACAGGTCCTGCATCGTGTCAGACGAGCGAGGACACATCGGCACCAGAGGCTACAGATGATTCTGCAGCAGCATCGGCGTTTGTAGGTAAGTCGATGTAGCTACTTACCTGCAAATGCTGATGCTGCTGCAGAATCAACTGTAGCCTCTGGTGCCGATGTGTCCTCGCTCGTCTGACACGATTCAGGACCTGGGGAAGTGACGTCACAGCGTGATCTGCCAGAAGCTGGGCGTTGTGACGAGAAGTGGATGATACTTCTAGTCAGAACGCCCAGCTAGTAAAAGTAGTAAAAACGCCCCGATGTAACACACACAATACATGCCCAGTTGGACTTTTACTGTAAACACGCCCAGTTGGACTTTTGCAAGCCTCATTTGCATAAATACAAAAATGGTCATAACTTGGCCAAAAATGCTTGTTTTTTTAAAATAAAAACGTTACTGTAATCTACATTGCAGCGCCGATCTGCTGCAATAGCAGATAGGGGTTGCAAAATCTGGTGACAGAGCCTCTTTAACATGTCGTAGTGAAGTTTTGATCGGTGTGGTCACTATAACGAAGCGTCAGAAGAGATCAAGTGAGCGCTGTGCCGCTTTCTTTCCTCGAAAGGCTGAGCAAGCGGTGTACGGACTCAGACTTTCCATAAAGCCTGTACACTGCTCTGAGGAAAGAATATCAGAAATAAAGCAGAACAGCGCTCACGCCAGCACTTCTGCAGCTTCGTTTTAGTGATCACTGGGGTTCACTGTGCTCAGAGAACCACCGATCAAAACTTCTGACATATCATTTTGAAGTTCAATTTTTTTAAAAGTTTAGTATCCCTTTAAAACACATACAGCATTTCCATAGCACATTCACTGGAGGATGGGGGTATATATGCAATATAGGGGAAGGGGCAGTGCCTTCTCTCCCAGATATAAGGGGACCTCTCATGTGTTCTGTTAATGGAGCCAATAACTATTACACCCGCTCATATATAGAACGGATTCAGTAAAACTTCGTTCACACAACGCAGATTTTGCCTTTTGCAATGCAAAGGGGGATATCCACATCAAATCCGCGTATATGCGTAATACGTGCAGATTTTCCTGTGGCAAATCTGCACCATATATAGCACCAGCAAAGTACTGGAAAAAAAAAAAAAAAAGAGATCCCCATTATGTCATAGCGTGGATTATCAATCTTACCCCTACTTATTGGTGGGTTCTGCCATAATATAGGGGTGTCCATGGCGAGCCAATCACGAACAGCAGAGCTTATAAAACCCCAGGTCCAGTATAGGAGAAGTACATAGCATTATACTGTATCAGAGATGACATCACCGCCACAATGACACACTACCCATGCCCCGTCTGTGCCCATCTCTCCGGCACGGCGGACAAATCCATTCCTCTAAAAACGTAATACAAATAAGCGGCGCCACACCTCTCATCACGTGACCGCCATGAACTGACAGGGTGTGGAGCGGCTGTACACCAATAATAATGTGATACATACACAGCATGCGAGCACAGTGGGGGGGGGAAGCGCCAAGTGGGAACGGCGCTCCTCCAACTCTCAGCACGTCCTGTCAGGACACGCCGCTAACTATTTGCCGCGTACACACACTTGCGTATACTCTAGCAGCCACACTCGTACACTGACCTGTGCTGGACGGGAATGCTGGCTCCAGGCAGATGCGGACGTGGTTGGGAGTGGTCAGAGCTTCCGGTCCACAGTCGCCAAGTAACCCGCATCACAGGCGTTATACAACAGGAGACGCGCAGCCCCTTGTATCTGCTGCCACAGCTCCAGAAACACTGATATGGGAGTGAGACATTCAGAGCATAGTAACGCCCAGTAGTGAAGCCAGCCAATCACTGCTCTACCACCGCCAGGAGAAAGTTACAGGAAGAGACGGCGGGTAGTGTGAGAACCAATCAGATATTCGCGTTTTTTTCTTTTGTAATATACTTTGTTTGTAAAACACGAAGCAGCAGGACCTTATCTCACCCTAATCAGGACAGTACAGGACTGTGAATGGCCGTAAAGCAGCGTCTGCGCACCGGATATGTAATCAGTGGTCACATGTTCAGATCATCTGATTATTGCAGGTCTACCCTAAAGATTAAATTAGCAACATAATAGTAAAAAGCAATAGCCAAAGTTTATTAAAGCAGCCCATACACATTAGACAGAATGTGTCCGCACCTGATTTCAGCAGGATAGTGTATGGCTCTGAGTGGCTTCTGCGTGCTGTTTTTTTCAGGCCCATACACTGGAATGGGTGAGATGAGCCGCAGAAATGGACAACAGGAACGGTCTATAGTTTGCAGAATGGACACATGGATCAGTATATATTTAAAAAAAAAAAGAAGGGTATGTGCATGGCCCCATAGAGGCAAATGGCTCAGTATGCGATCTACAAAAACATACAGATAGGACACTGAAGAAAACAACGGTCGTTTGTATGAGCCCTAATAGTTCCCCACCGATAGTTGCCTTTTTCTTTTCTGTTGCAGCAACCAGTGATGGAAGAGAAAGTGACAACTGGAACCACAACTTTATGGATTGTCACGTTTGCAGCAGCTTCTTAGCCGGTATCTACCGCTGTTCTAACTCAATAATACGTGGATGTTTTTGAAGAAGTTTTCTGGGAGACCCTTGACCACCACAAAGCAACCGAACAAAGGGGCCGCAACCTTGCCACGCCACATTAGGCTAAGGATAGGCCATGGCTGAGCTACGCTGTTTTCATAACTCCCATAGAAGTGAATAGGAATTACGAAAATAGCGTAGATCAGCGAGCATGGCTGCTTCATTAACGGCCGTCCACCTAATCAGGAAGTGGCCGGTAAACAGCGGGAGCCGAGCAAGGTAGACAGAGATGTAGGTGCCGCCTCTGGGACCCGCACCTATCAGACATTTATGGCATATCCTGTGGATATGCCATAAATGTCCAAAATGGGAAAACACTTTTAAATTAGGGGGGAAGTTGGGCTTTCATTTGTATGAAGGGCGAAGAGATGGCAGATGATGAGGAAGCTCTGGAGAAAAACTAGCTGAGGCATCATGCACACGAGCATTTTACAGCTTGGGAAAACCTCTGCATTGTACAGAGCTATAATATAGCGCACACAGGGGGGACGCGGAGATGAGGAGGAGCGGTGAGGTACGTCTCTTCATTTTATGGCTGATTGGATGGCACATGGCTGCAGTCGTTGCGCCATAATCGCGGCGTATAGTTGGCTGAAAGATTCAACACATTTATTAAGAGGCGTTTGGCTCCTAATAAATGTGTCGCATTTTACTCCAACTCTCTTTTTAGACTGACATTTCGAATTCCACCCCACGCTCATGGACTTCCAACTGTACATTCATATACTGAGGATGTACAGGGAGGAGGAGCAAAGGGTTCTGGACCCTCACTCTAGTGATCGGTGGGGTCCCAGCAATCAGACACTTTTTAACCTATCCAGTGGATAGGGGATAAATGTCTATTGTGGGAATACCCCTTAAAGGAACAGTGTCATCACCCAAAAAAATTTTCATATGTTCAAGATGTTAGTGCTTTATTAAAAACGTTTATATTTATTTGTGTGTTTGTGTTTTACTTTTTCTTATTTTTACACTTTTTCTTCCCTATGGGGGCTGCCATTTTTTGTTCCATTTCTGTCTGTGTCGATTAACGACACATACAGACATGGAATACGGCAGCCACAGTCCCATAGGGACTGCGAACGGCTCCCGTCCCATTGACTTCAGTGTACGGCGTCTGTGTGGGAACTGCGCATGCGCCGCTCCCACACAGTCCAATTCGAAATTGGCGCCGTCCGGCGCCATTTTCCTGTGGACCGGAAGTCGCGGCCGGACAGTAATATTACTACTTCCGGTCGCGGCTTCCGGATTTGTGCACTTGGACCAGCGGCAGCAAACGGAGCGGACGGGCCGGAGGGAGCCGCGGCGGCAGGAGCAGGTAAGAGATTTCAATGTATGTTCGTGTTTGTGTGTGTTTACTACTGTATGTAAACCTACTACAGTGTGTTAGCTCAAAAAATGGCGACACACAGTGTAGGAGGTTACACCGTTCAAACCCCTCGTTTATCCCGGCACTAGCCAGGATAAAGGAGGGGGGGATGCTGAGAGCTCACTAGAGCGAGGGCTTTTAACCCAATGTTGCAATGCTGCAATTTTGGGAATAGCTCCATCTAGTGACCAAAAATGGGTAGTATTATAAATTAGAATTAATTTATAATATTTCCTGACGATTTCCTGACTCGTGAAAAAAATAAAAAAAATTTGAACAATGTTTAATCACCCACACACTAAATGTTTAATTTTTTAAAAAAAAACATGTTTTTCTGGCAACACATTCCCTTTAAGATATGTGCACACACAAACTCATTTTCAGACGTTTTTTATGCCACTCGCGTTTTTGGAGCTGTTTTTCTATAGTCTATGAAAAACGGCTCCAAAAATAGCTGAAGAAGTGACATGCACTTCATTCCCGGCCAATTTTTTTACGTGGCCGTTTTGAAAGACGGCCGCGTAAAAAACACCCCGTCGGAAAAGAACACAGTTTTTTCCATTGAAATCAACGGGCAGATGTTTGAAAGCGTTCTGCTTCTGATTTTGTCAGCCATTTTTCGGGACGTTTACGGCCCGAAAACACTCCGTGTGAACATACCCTTAAAGTATCTATGGGAGTCCGGAGGCTAAAGTGAAATAATAACCTAGTGCCATTTAGAAAAATAGACAAGCTCTGGTCCCTATGGCCGACATTTCTCCGGATGAGTTTTAATACATGCGGTCCCAACATTTCAGATTTATCAAAACTACTGCAAAAAGGGAAATCCCATAGCAACCGGATTCCATCTTTCCTTTTTGTAGTTTGTCGCTATGGGCAATCTCCTCTATGACGCGTGGAAAACAGCATGGGAGCTCCTGCGTGGTACCGTCTAGCTCTGGGCCAATATGTGGCATATCTCTTGCATTTAACACTATAATGTAGTCTTATTTCTTATAAGGACCCACACGTTTTCCGGTTAAGATCATGTGGTCACCTTGTCTGGTGTGATGAGTGGCAGACGGAGAACCTCACACAATCCAGTGCTTCTCTTTTGGCTGTTCACATGTTTTATTCTTGGTTTCATTTGTCCAGCTCAGTCCACTTTAAGCAATTTAAAGTCTGTATTTTCCATTAAATTTTAACAACTTGAGCGGATATGCAAGGGGATTTCCTTTCAGCTGTGCTAGTGTTCTCTCTCTTGACCAAAAAGCGGGCGTATGTTCCTCCTACCATTCCTTTTGTTAGACGGCCTGGATTAATGCAGATGCATCCTGAGATATCCTATGGTACATTGAGACAAAGATTGTGAAAGTTGAGAATAAGGCTGAATTCAGACGACCGTATTAAACATCCGTGTGACGGCTGTTAAAACAACGACCGTCACACGAACGCATGTATTTCAATGGGGCCGTTCACGCGGCCGTTGTTTCAACGGACAATGTGAAGGGTCCGTTGAAAAATAGAACATGTCCTATTTTCCTCCGTTTTCACGGATTCCTCGATAGACTGGTCTAGGAGGAGCCGTGAAAACGGGACCCGCACGAATACAACATCGGACGTGAAATCTTCAGTTTTTCACGTCAGAGTTTGCAATCGTTCATGTGAATCTGGCATAAGTGTAATGAAAGGTCCAAATGAAAATAGCCTATTAAATATTTATTTATAATGAATTTCATCGCGTGAAGTATACACTATTTTTTTTTAACACGGGACTCTATGGGGGATGTATGCTACTGTTTGGCATATGTCACAGGTATACTTTAAACGTAGGCCAAAACCTTGAAATGCGCAAAGCCTAAATCCAAAGTTAAAGTCTCACTTGAAAAATAAGAACAGAACTACAGAATGTGAACATTCAACACTGAAACGAACCTTGATAAAAAAACGAAGTTCTGATGGTATGATAAAGACATCGGGAGTGGCTGGCATTATTGCATAGTTATAGTGTGCTTCATAGTCAATATTAATCTCCTCGTGTGGTGGATACAAAGGATAGTAGCTGAAAAACAGAAACGTTGTTAGTAGTAAGGAAGACTCCGATCCAGACACATCAAAACTCAGATGAAATCATGTTGTAGTTGGGGGAGGGGGTATTCTATACATTGGGGGGAGTTTAAGACTGCGGTTTCATACGCCAATCTTAATATAAAGAAAGGTGACGTAAAATGCACCTAGTTTATTATGATGAGCACATCTTTTAATAAATTAGGCACATATATGGCCGTCAGTACGCCAGAAAATGAAAGCTACAGCAGCCACGGTGTAAATGATAAATTTGTCGGGCTGCATGCCGCCCCGCCCCCTTCCGCTAAGCTCGGCTTAAAAGTGGCAGAAACAAGAAGTAACATTTTTATGCAACTTTTGTGCCATGTGCGACTTTGACGCCAGAAAACTGGCATCAAAAAGTTAATACATTTCCCACATTGTCCGCTTCTCAATGTATCCAATAGTGGCCACATACTTTCAATAGCTGCCGGCCAAGACAGCCATTCCGCCCAACCCACCATAACACATGGACCTGCTGTTCAGCCGAGCATGCATATGTTCTTAATAGGGAGATGGGAATAAGCCACTGCCAGAGACCTCTGGCACCCGCTAATATTCCTTGAGAACAAAGGATGGGGCATGTTGAACTTGACTGCTGCTGAACAAATGTCGACCGAACATCTAATACACAGTAGATGGCCGAACACAGAGTTTGGCAGTCGTTAGTTTAATGTGTATGGCCACCTTTGGGGTTGCTCTTCTTTCAATTAGCACAAAGGTTCACAATTTAAAGGTGTAATCACTTATTGCAGTTTGGTGCAGTGGAAAACAGGAATTGACTTACCTCCGCTGAGTCAGGATATGTTTGAGTATCCGGCTAAATCGGTCTGGAGCTCCTGCAATACCACTGTAATGATCAAAAATAAGAAAAGAAAAAAAAATGTAATAAAAAAAATTCCAGAGACACAAAACATATTGACAATTAAAAAGGGGTTATCCAGGTTTTAGAAATCTATGGCCTATCCTTGGGATAGGCCATCTATTTTAGATCGGTGGGGGTCAGACTCTTTCAGCTGTTTTAAAGGGCCGTGGTGCACATACAAGCGCCGCAGCCTTTTTATTCTCTACATGGTTCTCCTACTCGTTCGTACTTTGCACGTGCCATTACATTTGTAGCGGTTGTGCAGGGTATTGTACAACTGTCCCATTGATAGGCCATCAATTTTAAAAATCCCAATAACCCCTTTAACATCTACTTCTTAATTCCTAATCAAGAGGGAGGCTAAAATGGTGAAATGCAGCTTTGTACACAAGACCTAAAATGATGCAGGGCACTTACTCATTCACATGTCCGTTATTGGCACAGACCATAAAAAAATATTTTACTTAGGGCTCATGCACACGACCAAATTACGTCTCTGTACAACCTCGGAGTTGCAAGGAGCTGTAAAACGACTTATATGGGGCCTAAATGCACCTCCATATGCCTCAATTTTCATATAGAGGCATACAGAGTTTAAGTTAAAATCTGTATAAATCAACATCGCGCCATGTTCCACCGCAATAGTAGAGAGGCACCATTCGGATGCACATAGAGCGCCTGCTGCTCCACTATGGCTCTACTGCATGCAGGATTTATAGGTGGATTTCCTTAAAAGCAAAGAAGGGGCTATTTGCCTGAAAACATCTTGTTAGAGGTAACCTTCACCATTTTTACCTCATCTATTAATGGATATCATCCTTTGTATTAAGTTGCCAGTATATATGCAACTGTAACACACTGCATTATAGCAGTTAAGTATATCACAGTCAACAGCTGCCCATAAACACTAGATTTGTCAGAAAATGCCATTGAATCAAATGTCTATGGTACATCTTTTGCTTAACGCAGAGACGGGTCACCAGAAGCATCCCCGTTTCTACTAAAATATCATGCATGTTAATGGAGGAATTCGGGGCGATATTGGTCAGGCGCACTGATCACTTGGCTGACTGCTATCGAGCAAGGTGGTGTGTTGAAAGAGTACCTGCTGATCTCCTCTGCACCCATGTGAAAGAGCAAGTCTGTGGATGTAAATCCCACTGCTACACCATTGACCGATAAGGTACAAGGATCTGCCACAAAGTGCACTCTCTGGGGGAGCAAAATAAATAAATAAACTGGTTAATAAAATAAACCTTTGTCTTTCCAAATAAACAAAAGCTAAAACTGAAGGCTAAAAACCATAGTCAGGAAGTCCTGCCGTTTCACTCCTCACCATCTGAGGTTAGTAGTTTATGTTGCATTTGACACAGATATAACATCCTTTTCAGTCTACATTACTTGTACATATATATCTGCTTGTGGTTTCTCTTTACGCATCTAAAAATCACACACTTCCGTATGTACCAGCTGCAAAGACCATGACAGCATCATGTAAGAGAATAGCTTCGAAAATAGCAAAAAGATGCATCCAATGAGTGGGTTTCTTCTTCAGGTTAAAATGATACATCTCAGTTGTCATATTGCACAAAAACATTCCTGTGGTTCCAAACCATTTTGCCTTCTCAGAATCTATTGGGTATTAGCACTCAATTGTGTAAATGAAACATGAAAGGGGTTGTCCCAACAGGATAACCGCTGTCATTATGCCCTATTAGGACACATGGAGTGTGGTCCACAGAGAGGAGTATCAGTGGCTTCTGCTCTTGCGGACCATCCATGTATTATATGACAGCCATTGAATTGCAGTCATGTAATACTATATTTTCCGAAACATTTGGAGCTGGGCTTTCAGCAGCAGGACACATGGTCATCGGTTAATAGTCACGCTGGCCTCTTTTTCAGAGTGGGTTGTCATGGTGAATAAAAAACCCTTTAAATGCGTACCATTAAGGCCTCATGCACACGGTTGCCCTCTTTATTTAATTTGGAACAGAAGTACTTCCTCCTAGAGAAATGATGGCTGCTAGGATTGTGACATATATATATAAAAAAAAAACAAACAGGTAAGGATCTTATATTGACGGGAAGATACAGACCGATATCTCTTCTGAATGGAGATATAAAATTATTTGCATCAATTATGAATGTGCCCAGACCTCAAATCGACCCGACCAATGCACGGACCTTGAAAACCACGGTCGTGTGCATGGGCCCATAGAAATGAACGGGGCCGCAATTCATCTGCATTTTTGTAGATAAATTGCAGACGCAAAACCAAGCTAGTTTAGATTTATGCTAATGAGTTTCTCAATGGACAACTGGGCGTGTTTTTACTTTTTACCAACTGGGTGTTGTACAGAGGAGTGTATAAGGCTGACCAATCAGTGACCAATCAGTGTCCTGCACTTCTCATTGTTCCAGCCCAGCATGATCCACAGCACAGTGAGATTGTGCAGTGAAAGAAGCTGGGCTGGAACAATGAGAAGTGCAGGACACTGATTGGTCACTGATTGGTCAGCCTTATACACTCCTCTGTACAACACCCAGTTGGTAAAAAGTAAAAACACGCCCAGTTGTCCATTGAGAAACTCATTAGCCTAAATCTAAACTAGCTCATAACTTGCTCAAAAATGATCGTTTTTCAAAATAAAAACCACTGCTGTTATCTACATTCCAGCGCCAATCAGATTATGTAGGAGATAGAGCATTTATAATCTGGTGACAGAGCCTCTTTAAGGCCCTATTACAACGGCCGATAAGCGGCCAGTGCAGCGAGCGCCGGACAACGAGACATCGTTGATTGGCACTCGCTTGCTCCTGTCACGCGGAGCTATGGATGGGTACGAGCGGTCGTTACTCCGATCGCTCGTCACCATACATTATCATCATGTCGGCAGCGCGTCTCCATGTTTAGGGAGAGGAGCTGTCGACAATGTTAATATTTAACTTTTGTAAAACGATACGACCAGCAGATTATCGAGTGTTTGCTTGTTCATCTGCTGATAATTATCTGTTGATTGCTGGGCAATTATTAGTAACGAGCGTTCTATGAACGCTCGTCCGCCTGATAATCGTCCAGTGTAAAACCCCCTTTACTGTGCACCATCAGGGCTCTGTAAATGTTAGTTGGCATACACATTTTTAAGACAATACTATAGGAACTACCTGCTTATCTTCTTTGGCAGTCTCATAGCAGCTAAAAGGAGGCTGAGGGTAGACAGAATCATGGTGAACATCTCTGACAGAGGGGACAATAACCAAATGGGAACCAGATCTAGGCAAAAATATAAAGCATGAAAAAAAAATTAAGAGATTAACACACACACACACACACACACACACACACACACACACACACACACACACACTTTTGAGCCAAACACAGGAGTGGCCACAGTAGAATGAGATGCATCAGTCTTTTATTTATACATTTGCTTCCATTTGGATCCACTTCTGGCTTTCGCTAAAAAAAAAAGCTGAGCCAAACACTGGGTGTGTGTGATCTTGACCTGAAGTTGACCACAAATGGGCTTATATTACTTATCATAAGTTTGTGTGTGAAATATCAGTGTTTACTACGGTAACAAAACCATCAACAGTGTAGTAAAAGAAACCGGCAATGTAACCGTTCCCAGAATATTGACATAAAACGCATCGTCCGCTCTTTCCGTCTCCCATTGTTTTCAATGGGGGTTTTGAGGTGGAAAACGCCTCAAGATAGGGCATGTCGCTTATTTGTCCCGCAAGCATTTTTTTCTGCTAGCAGGGAAAAAATGCCTCCACCTCCCATTGAGAACAATGGGAGGCAATTTAGGCTATTTTTTGCCGCGGTTTCCATGGCAAAAAAACCTCAGTGTGAACAGGGCCTAAAGAGGAGTTCCCTGACGTGACAACCCATTTGAGAACATCTTTATTCACACAGTATGTAGTTTCTAGCATCACTTACAGCCGTGTGCCTTCAATTATCATTTTTAGGCAAGATTTAAACACCTCTTCAAATGTCACCGTCAGCTGCAAGTTCTAAAAAGAGAAAAATCAAGGAAAATTGTTTAGTTATATAAACTGCTTTCACATTTCGACTATGCAGACCTTTCTGTTATTCATAAGCCTACAAGTCCCCACAAGTTTCAAAAGTCAGCTGCTCCAGATACCAACATAACAAAGAAAAAAACGGTTTTATTATAGGTTCTCCAACGCTGGCCATACATTAGGCTTTTCTGACGGCGTTTATCTGAACCACTTGTCATTTATGGTTGGTCTGTAAAAGTTGTTGTTTTGGAAGCTAATGCCATAAAGTTAAATGACAAATCATTCGATCTCTGCCTTGATCTGTGGCCTTGCCTTCTATCAATGGGATGCTCTCCAAGGACTGCATCCAACAAAGAAACACAGCAGATCGACTTCACAGCTTCAGTCAGTTTCTGTCACACTCGTTCGGATCACAAAAAGTCACCGCCATTTGGCAGAAAATGTTCTAAACCGGCTTTTTGTAGGACCAAGCTCTAGGCCTCATGCACACAAACGTGTTTTTGCGTCCGCAATTCATCCGCATTTGCAGACCCATTCATTTCTATGGACCCATGCACACGACCGTGGTTTCCATGGTCTGTGCATTGGCTGGGAGCCCGGACCGCAGAAAAATAGGACATGTTATTATACTCACTGAAATCACTGTGTGCACAGTCCGTGATTTGCGGACGGCCCGCGGATGACACCGCAGCCATCCATGCCATAAATCAAACTTAAGGGGTTTCTGAGAGGAGCACAATTTGCTTTCTCAAGCAAAATGTCCTTCCCACAGAAACAATTTTATTTGTTAGGCACCATGTAGGCATGTACGGTTTAATATGTAGTCACCCTCTGTGGCCACAAGCTCGTATCCTCCAATGACCACTGGAAGTAGCGTTATATTTGATATCATGTGACCCTGTTACCAATAGGCGTCTTGGCGCAAGGTCTTTAAAGAGGCTCTGTCACCAGATTTTGCAACCCCTATCTGCTATTGCAGCAGATCGGCGCTGCAATGTAGATTACAGTAACGTTTTTATTTTTAAAAAACGAGCATTTTTGGCCAAGTTATGACCATTTTCGTATTTATGCAAATGAGGCTTGCAAAAGTACAACTGGGCGTGTTGAAAAGTAAAAGTACAACTGGGCGTGTATTATGTGCGTACATCGGGGCGTGTTTACTACTATTACTAGCTGGGCGTTGTGTATAGAAGTGTCATCCACTTCTCTTCACAACGCCCAGCTTCTGGCAGTGCAGCACTGTGACGTCACTCACAGGTCCTGCATCGTGTCGGCACCAGAGGCTACAGATGATTCTGCAGCAGCATCGGCGTTTGCAGGTAAGTCGATGTAGCTACTTACCTGCAAATGCTGATGCTGCTGCAGAATCAAGTGTAGCCTCTGGTGCCGACACGATGCAGGACCTGTGAGTGACGTCACAGTGCTGCACTGCCAGAAGCTGGGCGTTGTGAAGAGAAGTGGATGACACTTCTATACACAACACCCAGCTAGTAAAAGTAGTAAACACGCCCCGATGTACGCACATAATACACGCCCAGTTGTACTTTTACTTTTCAACACGCCCAGTTGTACTTTTGCAAGCCTCATTTGCATAAATACAAAAATGGTCATAACTTGGCCAAAAATGCTCGTTTTTAAAAAATAAAAACGTTACTGTAATCTACATTGCAGCGCCGATCTGCTGCAGTAGCAGATAGGGGCTGCAAAATCTGGTGAC
Source organism: Rhinoderma darwinii (assembly GCF_050947455.1). NCBI lineage: Eukaryota > Metazoa > Chordata > Amphibia > Anura > Rhinodermatidae > Rhinoderma > Rhinoderma darwinii. The sequence continues at coordinate 1,847,504 of NC_134695.1, forward strand.
AGAGCCTCTTTAAACTTCCATACTGAATTAGTATATTGTTTGCATAATGCTACAAATAACGCTAGTAATACTATTAGTAATAGTAAAGATTTTACCTCAACCTGCTCATGCTTCGAATCCAAAAAGGGACCAAGCTGAAAAGACATACAGAAAGCGTGTAAGACGTCACATACACATAGGTTTATATGTAATGTAATTGCCAGTTCTTTGATCTAACCAGAATGCAGACATCTGGACAGTCTCTATTAATAACATCCACCAGGTCCTTTAGGGCATCATAAGTGATGGTGTCCGATGTGGTGAATGGTCCACAGGCTGCAATTATCATCTGCTGGGGGCAGTCTGCAGAGAAGACAAAAAGATTATATAGAAGAGGATTGTCGAGGGGGGCACAATATCTGGGACATCTCTAAGGAGGGCATCGACTGTTACATTGTCTAAAACCACCTACAAACATACCAGCTACATTATGTTTGCAACCTGAACAATTTAATGAATAATATTATTTCCAATTTGAGACTACCATCCAGTATTTGTAGTGTAAATTATGTTCAGGTACACAAGTGAAACAATCCTGCTGGCTTATAGGGAAAACAATACCATACAGGTAGACAGCACTCTAGAATGACAATTTATCCACAAGAGGCACTGAAGTTAAAAGATGGCCACACAATTTAGACAGCTGTCGGCCAAGTTCTCATCCGGTGGCATCTATTATTCCCAGCTCCAACATGACTGATTCTTCTCTCCCCCGATATCTGCTTTTGGGGAATAGTCGGGACACTCCATATACATTAGTTGACCGGTCCCGCCGAGATCAGCAGGTTAAGCAGACTGTGATGTAATGTGTATGGGCTTAACAATCAGCTTTTGGACACAACCTTTTCGGTCACTTCCACAGGTAGAGCGGTCATCCACCAGTCTGGGAGGCAACACAAAGTGGCCCCGGATAAGGTGTGTGACTGATGAGTCACTTGAATGGACAGGTTATGCATTAGTCAAGTTGATAACTGCTATAATGTCCCAGTGATCAATTCAGACACCTAATGCTTTAGTATTACAGAAAACTTTATACATTTTTTTTTTTATATTCAGTAATTTTTTATTTGCATTTTAAATTACATTACAAAACATACATTCCTCCCCACGCTCCCAAATCCTTCCCCAAATACAAAAGTCTTATATGGCAATGGTACATTCCATGGCAATACATAATAGTGCAAAATGTTACAATCGGCTATACATAGGGATCTTTGCAACCCACAATATATAGGACAGATCATCCTCGAAGAATTATCAAATGTCTGAACCGTCAATTGCCTTATAACGGCACACACCTAGACAAATCCCCACCCCAAACCTGAAAGCAGCCATAGAGTACCAAGTAATATGAAATTCCATAAGTTCTATAGGAGGATCCCACGACCACCAAGCCCAAAAAAACTCTATACTTTCCAATAAAATCTTCAACCCCTTAACCCAGGCAGAGTGTGCTGGATTATCATAGAAAGTAAAAATGATCTGTACAGGTTGAGAGCCTCCAGGGAGGCAGCCTCCAATAACAAGCTGACAGACAATATGCTACTTTTGCTGAACTGGAGGAGTCTCATCATTAGTTAGCTTGGCTAAAAGACCTTTTACGCCGGGCGACAATAGGCCGGTGCAACGAGTGCCGATCAATCAGACAGCTTGTTGATCGGCGCTCGTTTGCTCCTTTCACTAGCAGCTGGTATGGGGACGAGCACTCATTACTATGATCGCACATCCCCATACATTTCTATCGTGTCGGCAGCGCGACTCCCGGTTTACAAATATTATCGTGCTGCCGACAACGATAATATTTTTGAGCATTTAAAACGATACGATCAAGAGATGAACTAGCGTTTGCTCATTCTTCGCTGATCGCTGCTCTGTTTACACAGGACAATTATTGGGAATGAGCGTTCTGTGAACTAGCGTTTGCCAGATAATTGGCCCGTGTGTGTATATGGGTTGGTAGCACACACATTGTATGCTGGAGTGTGGTGCCTTTACATGGCAGTGCCCCTGGAGAACAATACCACCATAATATGACCGGTGATGCATGCCACATTCTTTTTTTTATCCCCTCAAGGATTCATATGGAAAACTGAGGTACAGTATGGGCTCCAAGCAGACTATGGGCACCATATTACGGATCCATACCACACAGATCCGCAACACGGTCATGTGCATGAAGGCAAAGATTTCTTATTATTATGCAGATCTGTACTGGAAACAAATATAATATTTAGACTACCGGCTACTACATTAAAGGGGCTATGTGGGGACCAAAAATTATTAGCAGCGTAATGACTGCAGTATGCGAGTACATTCTCTAATATACATTCCAGTCCCCCGTCACACGGATTAGGAGATTGTCACATCGCTGCCGGGGGACCAGAAGTCTACTTGCACAGCCTTCTTTTAGGACGCTACAACTCTGCATCATGTAACCAGCTCCACTGGAATCTATGTACAAGCAGTAGTTACACTTTGCCCCTTTTCTGTACGAAAGAGTAAGACCAATAATAGCTCAGCAACTGTGCTTTATTCCTCGAACGTTGCGTGCAGCATTGAGGAAAACATGCAAAATCAAATCACATACTGGTGTACTGCTCGCCAGTGATAATGCCCTAGCAGGACCTGAGTGAGCAATGCATGTGTCAGGGATTCAAAAACCACCAAAAAGAGAGACTCCCAGTGTCATGTCTCTATATTACCTCTCGATCTATACTGATCAATAAAAACGACAAGAGACATTATGAATTAAAACACAAAAACTGGCCTGGTAGTTCATAGCAACCAATCAGAGCTCAGATTTTATTTCATAAAGGGTTCTGCAAAAATGAAAGCTACACTGTGATATGCCGCTTTGGACAAGTTAATTTTTTACTGTAAGGGTAGGTTTACACGGCTTATTTTTAGCCGTAATTCAGAGCATAAAATGCACGCATTACCCTCCGAAATACACTTAAAATATGCCTGCAAACCGCTTCCCATTGATTTAAATGGAAAATACACTGAATAGTTCATATGAGGCAAAATTTTAGGCCAAATTAAAAAACGCCTCGTAAAAATACGCTCCCTAAAAAAAAGTAGTAACATGTCACTTCTGGAAACGTTTTACAAGCAGATTTTCCATTGACACTACAAAAAAAGCTTTGAAAATATGTCTTAAAAATGCTTGCAAATCAAAAACACTGAAAAAACGCTCCAAAAATGCCTGGATTCAGGGGCTGTTTTCTCAGCCTTGTATTTTCGGTCTTAAACATATGCCGTGTGAACTGGGACTTACGCCGGATTCACACGAGCGTGTGTGTTTTGCGCACGCAAAAAAAGCGGCGTTTTAGGTGCGCAAAAGGCACTTAACAGCTCCGTGTGTCATCACCATATGATGCGCGGCTGCGTGCTTTTCATGCATCCGCCATCATTATGACACTCCATTTGGATGTTTGTAAACAGAAAAGCACGTGGTGCTTTTCGGTTTACATTCATAGTTTTACTGCTGTTGCGTGAATCACGCGCGTCCCACGGAAGTGCTTCCGTGTGCTGCGCATGATTTTCACGCACCCATTGACTTCAATGGGTGTGTGATGCGCGAAAAACGCACAAAGAACGGACATGTCGTGAGTTTTACGCAGCGGACTCACGCTGCGTAAAAATCACGGACTGTCTGCACGGCCCCATAGACTAATATAGGTCCGTGCGAGGCGCGTGAAAATCACGCGCGTTGCACGGACGTATATCCCGTTCGTCTGAATAAGCCCTAAGATAGATTTAATAAATTAGGTCAATTATGTTCTGTCTAGTGTTGGATTTAATCAAGAATGCGAACATGGAAAGTTACCATGGGACCATTGTAGTGTGACGATTCTCCCCATTTACCAGACATGAACAATAGGTTTCACTGTCTGATTAATATAGTAACAAACATTAGTAAAAAGTCATTTAACCTAATGTATTCTTCTACGCTTTGTGTTCTCACCTCTTTCACCAGATTGTAGACGTTTGTTCCATCTTTGATACACAACCACAAAGCTCTAGTAAAAGTATCTAATTTAGTGATTAGGTTTCCCATTGTAATTACATTGACCTTATAGACGGGCTCAAGCAACTTATCGTTCCTTGAGTCAGTCTATACAGTGTAATTCATTTAGTAAAACTTTGTTATCAATGCTGGAGAAAATACATGTCACTGTACAGTAACATCGGAGTCCAGCTCTGTTCACATCTGCGCTTTAGTTCCCATTTCTTATGGCAGCGATAGCCCTTGTTTGTATAAAATTGTGCTAAACCAAAGTTTTAGTATGGCCTCTCCTCTAAGTTACGGTTATATTGATATAGGAGATCCCGCGGCTATCCACAGTTCAGCAATGAGTTCCGCCCGCCACCTTCCTCTTCCTGGCACATATGACTACACGCTACTTTCATGTCTAGTCGATATGAGTGGTCACGACAAATCTCTACAACAGCGTGGAGATGTTGCCGTCACTAGAAGGCAGAATCTTGTATTGCTTAGCAGTGGCCGACTGTGGACCTGTTCGCTTGCCTGTTTTACAAAATACTTGTATTCCCCATATAACAAAAAAACCTATTATACAATATCATTTTTTTGGAACTTTGCATTGTGCTGTTAATCAGTTATTCCTCCTGGAAATGTATAAATAAAATTGACAAACAGGCATTACCATACACCTTGTCAATAGAGTGTTTCTCTACACAGTCTGACACGGTCAGCCCTGATTGAACAGTGTCAGTTTATAGGAACACGCCCTATTGATCACACCCAGTTGTCATTCTTTTCATTCATTCCCAAGAGGAATAACTGAGGAACAGCACAACACAAGTTCTAAGAAAAGATGCTCCAAAATTGCTACTTTATGAAGAATGCAAGTATTTACTTAGACATGTCAGGAGAGCTGGCAGGTCCTCTTTAAATATGCAGTGCGTGCAGAAGAAAAATGATTTGTTAGTGTGTTTTTTAGGATTCATGAATAATTGCATGGGAAATGATAATCATTTTAATAATGAAAAAATATTTGGACATTGGTCCTATTGGAGGGGGTTTATCTATGGCCACTTTTAACTCCAGTGTAATTTGTCTATTGATGGAAGGGCTAAAAGGCAGAATACCAGAAATTTACTATCAAGCTTGAGACTCCACGTGAAATCACATACATTTTAACCTGTTACCAGAACGGCAAGTATACTTCAAAACACTCACAAGCTGGTTCTTGACGGGATCCCCAGTGAAACTCTACCACACCAGGTGTTTGACTCGCAGGCACAAGCAGCGACCAGCGGGTCAGAATATCCCAATTATCGGGAAACGGCTTGTTGCCTGGAGCTTCGCTTTCCTGCAGCTAACTTAATAGCCCTTGTAATATCTAATCTGTTCTTGTCATACCTGTGGGCTCCAAGCCCCCTAATGTGATCTATATCCTGGGGTACATTATACACCCAACAAAGACGAACCAATGCATCAATCTCCCATTTGTGTGTAGTTGCCAGTTAAGGACATTTCTTCATAAAATGTAAGTCTCATCTGTAAATACTATAGATGGGACCATACAAATAAGTCCTTCAGATGTCCTCTTCTACCTAGTTACTAGAAATACCTCTTTATGCATTGAAATATTTTCCCTTATTTTGCCATTTAGGACTCTGGGAAAGCTGGGTGCCAACCCCTTTGGGGGAATAGGCTAAATAGACCTTTTCACAACGGAGCACTGCAGACTGTTCATTCTCATGATTTGTGCAAGTCCCAGAAGACCTACACCAGATCAATGGCATATCCTAAAGTCGGCCATACACAAAAGATACAGGTTAGCAGAACGTCTGACAAGGGTTTTTTCCCAGCTACCCTATAAAAATGTATATGCACGTTCAACCCCATTTTTTCAATGGGGAGAGGGAAATAAATAACTTTGCCAGACAATTCCGACAGTGTCTTATCTCCCGGCAGAACAAAGGATTAGGCATGTTGAAATCCAACTTCCCAGATAGAAGTTTCTTCCAACATTTGCACACAGTTTACTAGTGCTAAAACCGACTTGATCTGCCAACAGATATCACATTGGTGAGTGCCACGTCTCAGAACCCGTCTGCTTTTTTGAGTACTCGTATAGATTTGCATAATTCGCTTCCTTTCACTTCTAGTGTTAATCCCATTACTCCAGCTGACTACAGGATTGTGGCTTCTGGAAACAAAACGGGTTAAATATGCAAATGTTCGTTTTCTGAAAACCACTGTTACATGTCACTTTATTATCCCCTTGGTGCTGCTGCTGACATAGCTGTAACAGGACTTGTTTTTTGCAAAAAACGAGTTGTCATTTTGAATGTCACCATTTAAAGTACCATGTAAAACGTACTGGGAAACAGAAGACAAAATTCTTTGTAGGGTGGAGCTGTGATTCGCCCATTATTTTTTGGATTTTGTTGCAGTAAAAACGACATGTTACCTAGGCCCTGTTCACACTGAGTTTTTTGACGAGTTTTTTCGGGCAGAAACCGCGCCAAAAAACTCCTCAAAAACCGTCCGAAAATGCCTCCCTTTGATTTCAATGGGATGCAGACGAGTTTTTTTTCGACGAGTAAAAAAAACTTGTCGTGGTAAAAAGAAGCAACATGACCCATCTTGAGGCTGTTTCCGCCTCCAAAACCCCATTTCAATGAGTCAGAAAGAGGAAGAAAAAAGCTCGACGAGTGTTTTGACGAGTTTTTGTCAAACCACTGTGCAAAAACCTACTGGAGCAGTTTTTGCAGGAGGAATTTTCCTCCTGCAAAAAACTCAGTGTGAAGACAGCCTTAGGGTATGTTCACACGACCTATTTTCAGTTGTTTTTCGGCCCGTAAACGCGCGAAAAATCTGAAGCAGAACACCTCCAAACATCTGCCCATTGATTTCAATGGGAAAACGGCGTTCTGTTCCGACGGAGCATTTTTTTTAGGCGTAAAAAACGGCTGCAAAAAAGAAGTGCAGGACACTTTTTGGGATGTTTTTGGAGCGGTTTTCCATAGACTATTGAAAAAAGCTAAAAAAAGGGCCATAGAAAACGCAGCGAAAATCACGAGTGGCACAAAAAACAGCTCCGTATTTTGAGACATTTTTGACTCTGCGTGTGAACATACTCTTATTCTGCGGGTCAGTACGATTACAGTGATACCAAAATTTATATAGTTTATTTATAAACTTTTGCAAAGAAAAAAGACTATATTTGAAAAACATAAATAAAATTGTGCTGCCCTATTCTGAGAGCCCTAACTTTTTTTATTTTTCCATCGATTGAGCTGTATGAAAACTTGTTTTTTGGTGAGGCGAACTGTATTTTTTTTCTATTGGTACCATTTTGGGATACATTCAACTCTTTGATCGGTTCCGATTCCAATTTTTTGGGGAATTTATGTGACTAAAATAAAGCAGTTCTGGCATTGTGAATATTTTTTTCCTACAGTATTCATTTGGTGTGTTAAAAAATAAAAAATAAAAAAAAAGATATTTTAATAGTTTAGACTTTTACGGACGTGTCAACACGAATGGAGTTTACTTTTTATATTTTCTACATTACTTTAGGGGAAAATGAGAAAAGTGTTTTAATAGTTTTGTTATTACATCATTACACATTATTATTTTTTTAACAGTTTTTCACCTGCCATGATAACCATCAGCACCCCGTGATCGTGTGGGGAGGGGGAGACAGTGGGCCTCTTTCCAACAGCTTAGAGGATACGGTCACTATTTCCTGTGGCATCTAAGTGGTTGAATGTCCAGGATCTGAGTTGTCTCCGATCCCGGCCATTGCAGTGAGGCGGTAGCTGTAACATACACCCCCTGAATATAGAGGGAGCTCAGCCCGTGAACGCTTTCCCAGCTCCGATTTAACTGTACATCTAAAACATGGATATTCTAACCCTCTCTGTGCAAATTGTTGACTCCCTTAGGCCCCATGCACACGACCGTAAAAACGTCCGTAATTACGGTCCCATAGACTTCTATTGGCCACGGGTACCTTCCCGTTGAAAAATATAGAACATGTCCTATTTCAGGCTGTAATTAGAAGTCTATGGGTCTCCCGTAATTAGGGGTGGCTACGTGTGTGTGCACCCGTAATTACGGGAGCGTTTCTATGCGACGTCAGGGGATTTAAATTTTTGAATCAAGAGAAGTAGAAAAAAATGGCGTCTGAGCGATCACGTGACCCTTTTAAGGGGTTTGGACATTGTGACATTTCCAGCCCCCCTTATTTTTTACGGGTCCGTAAATACGGGTTAAAAACGTGTGACAAAGGACCCGTATTTACAGCCAATATTTACGGGAGGGAAAAAAATATGGTGGTGTGATTGGGGCCTTAGCCATGAAATCCTTGCAGTGAATCCTCCTGATTGAACCTTTTTAGTTGAGGCAGGAGACAAAAATGTTATGTTATGTTGTGGCAGAATTGACAGAGCATTTCCTCTCTATTTCACCTGCTCTGTGCTCACACAATACAAGTCTCTCACCTGCGGAGCTTTGATCAGGATTGCCACCTATTGTTAGCTCCTCTTATTCTCTTTGTGTCATTTCTTTGGTGGTTTAGCCTAAGGATATGATGCCTGTATTATATCTCACACCGCCTGTAATGAATACTGGAGGATAGGCAAGCTTTAAAGGGACAGTGTCATGATTTTTTTTTTTTTTTTATTCATTTGTGTTTTTATTTAATAAAATATTATATGGATTTTATTTATTTTTTCACACACACAATGTTTTTTTTTATTAACACTTTCTTACTGTACTTGGGGCTGCCATGTTTTATTTAATCTGTGTATGTGTCTCTTATCGACACATACACAGAAGGAATACGGCAGCACAGTACATAGGACACAATGAATGGCTCCCGACCATTGCATCTGCCATTTGGCTCTGTACTGCGAAAGCACAGTTCAGAGCGACCCAGCATAGAAGCTGGTTTGTAGGAGGAAAGTTGGCGCCATTATGAAGACCATCCGCACTGCAGGTAAGGTGTGTGTGTGTGCGTCTCTGTCTGCCCCCCTCTGTCACTCAGAGCGCCGTGTGTTCCTATTTTTGTGCAGCAGAGTATGCACGGGCACCGCTGATTTTTCATAGCCGTTGTGACAAACCATGTGGAGAGGTTGTGGATGGGGTCTATATTTCCCCAAGATTTCTGTCTTCTGCTATCTGAAAACAACCAGGGAATAAATTCAGCAGAGAATGTGGTTCTCCCTCTGCAATAGGTTTTATCTAAAACCTGGAAAAGGGCCTGGTTGTTGGAGTCGGGAGAGATGGGGGGTCCCCACTCCATCCACACAGTCCTGGTCTTGGGCTGTCTAGCTATTAATCAGGGGTCAGGTGTGATAGCCCTTTAAAAAGACTGCAGTTCAGTCACACTCTCAGCCTTGGGAGAGGAGCTTGTTAGAGCAAACTGACTGCATTCATAACAGGTTGTATGGCCTGCGTGGTTTATGGTGCCAGGCATTAGGCCTGCACTGTGTTAGTTAGGATACCTACTGTATAGTTAGTGCCGGACAGGCATAGTTTTCTTTTGTTTGTTCTCTTTTAAATTTCAGTCCGCACAGCAAAGATGTGATACTACTGGCCTCAGCTAGTTTTATTTACAGGTTGTACATGAAATAAAAAAGAAAACTCTATGCCTGTCCGGCACGAACTATACAGTAGGTATCCTAACTAACACAGTGCAGGCCTAATGCCTGGCACCATAAACCACGCAGGCCATACAACCTGTTATGAATGCAGTCAGTTTGCTCTAACAAGCTCCTCTCCCAAGGCTGAGAGTGTGACTGAACTGCAGTCTTTTTAAAGGGCTATCACACCTGACCCCTGATTAATAGCTAGACAGCCCAAGACCAGGACTGTGTGGATGGAGTGGGGACCCCCCATCTCTCCCGACTAGCAACTCCACGTCCCGAAAAATCGGAAGCATTTCTGTTCCGAGGGGCTTTTTTTTTACACCTAATTTTCAAAAAAACGGCACATAAGAAGACGCCCGCGAAAAAGAAGTGCATGTCACTTCTTGGGATGTTTTTGGAGCAGTTTTTCATTGACTATAGAAAAACAGTTACAAAAACGGCCGTAAAAAACGCGAGTTGGATTAAAAAACGGCTGAAAATCAGGAGCTGTTTTCCCTTGAAAACAGTTCCGTATTTTCAGACTTATTTTTTAGTAAGCGTGTGAACATAGCCTTAGCGTGTGCCCTATAGCTTCTGCCAGCGGCCATTTGTACAATCACTCCTAAAATAGCAGCTGGACAATGCTTAGAAATTTGTAGCCAAAAATAGGCAGGGGGGGGGGGGGGTGAGATTCCCCCCCACATTTACGGCAGCAGTGTCAGGTTGCTTTGCCCTATTCACCTTGCTGTAATTCTGGCAAGTGCTCCCTCTGGTGGCCAACATAGGAAAACCTGTCAAATTATTATTTAGCTTTTAATGCTTTCCACCATGTGGAAGAAAAAAAAAATTTGTTAAAAATATAATAGAAGTAACTTACTTAAAACTTACATTCCTTTTAACTTTTTATTGCACCGTTTATACCACAATGCAATTTTCCATCAGAAGAACTCGAGGTAAGGCCCTGTTCACAGTTTTTTGCAGGCAGGAAATTCTGCCTGTAAAAATCAGCTCCGGTTTTTTGGAAGGGGTTTTGCACCACAGGCGTTTTCTGCTGTGAATTTTGTTGCGCTTTTTTGCAGCGTATTTTCTACCTATTTCTTCAACAGGCAAAGGAAAAAACTGGGAGCGTTTTTTTGCCATAAAACGCGTCAAAGAATGCCACAGTCATTCATGGCAGTTTTTTCAGTCTCCCATTGAATTCAATGGGGTTTTTGAGGCGGAAAACAGCTCAATATGGGCATGTCGCTCCTTTTCCCATGAGCGTTTTTTTCCACACCATATCCCATTAAAATCAATGGAAGGCAATTTCGGCCGCTTTTTGCCACGGTTTCCGCGACAAAAAAACTGTGCAAAAAAGGCCTAAGGGTGCGTATACACCTTTGACGAAACTCTGCAATACCCACCGATTTTGGCGGGATTGGCCAACCACCTTATGTGTATGGGGGCCTCCCGACTCTTCTCAACAGATGTCGGGGGGGGGGGGGGGGAGAAGGATCCTCTGTTCCTACAGGAGAGAAGCCGTTTTTTCATCAGTGACTGCCTGTAATTTAATTTTCCTATGAAAAACTCTAGTGTGTATCTGAAGTAGGAAAATTACATTGTAAGGCAGGTACAGATGTGAGCAGTTACAAATTTTATGGCGTACAATCCTTCACACATACCTTCAGAATCACTGTTTGGTTGGTAGAAAGGTAGTGGGACTCCCTAAAAGACAAATGACATGAAAAATCAGTTATAGAGAACTTCTACAATGTACATAGGTAGTGAGCTTGGTTCTGCGGCTGTATTTATGTTCAGAGCTTGGTTCTGCTGCTGTATCTAGGTAGTGAACATGGTTCTGCGGCTGTATTTATGTTCAGAGCTTGGTTCTGCTGCTGTATATAGGTAGTGAACATGGTTCTGCGGCTGTATTTATGTTCAGAGCTTGGTTCTGCTGCTGTATATAGGTAGTGAACATGGTTCTGCGGCTGTATTTATGTTCAGAGCTTGGTTCTGCTGCTGTATATAGGTAGTGAACATGGTTCTGCGGCTGTATTTATGTTCAGAGCTTGGTTCTGCTGCTGTATATAGGTAGTGAACATGGTTCTGCGGCTGTATTTATGTTCAGAGCTTGGTTCTGCTGCTGTATATAGGTAGTGAACATGGTTCTGCGGCTGTATTTATGTTCAGAGCTTGGTTCTGCTGCTGTATCTAGGTAGTGAACATGGTTCTGCGGCTGTATTTATGTTCAGAGCTTGGTTCTGCTGCTGTATATAGGTAGTGAACATGGTTCTGCGGCTGTATTTATGTTCAGAGCTTGGTTCTGCTGCTGTATATAGGTAGTGAACATGGTTCTGCGGCTGTATTTATGTTCAGAGCTTGGTTCTGCTGCTGTATATAGGTAGTGAACATGGTTCTGCGGCTGTATTTATGTTCAGAGCTTGGTTCTGCTGCTGTATATAGGTAGTGAACATGGTTCTGCGGCTGTATTTATGTTCAGAGCTTGGTTCTGCTGCTGTATATAGGTAGTGAACATGGTTCTGCGGCTGTATTTATGTTCAGAGCTTGGTTCTGCTGCTGTATATAGGTAGTGAACATGGTTCTGCGGCTGTATTTATGTTCAGAGCTTGGTTCTGCTGCTGTATATAGGTAGTGAACATGGTTCTGCGGCTGTATTTATGTTCAGAGCTTGGTTCTGCTGCTGTATATAGGTAGTGAACATGGTTCTGCGGCTGTATTTATGTTCAGAGCTTGGTTCTGCTGCTGTATATAGGTAGCGAACATGGTTCTGCGACTATATTTATGTTCAGAGCTTGGTTCTGCTGCTGTATATAGGTAGTGAACATGGTTCTGCGGCTGTATTTATGTTCAGAGCTTGGTTCTGGTACCATATTCATTACGGTGCTTCTTCCAGTGCACACAGTGAATATTCTTGACTATGATGCGGAATGTGCACAAATCAGTGTAATATAGTGAGTGCAGGTAGATACAGTGGCGTAACTACCGCGGTAGTAGGCGTAGCGGCTGCTACGGGTCCTGCAGCATGAGGGGGCTCGCGTCGCCCGCCGGCATGGTCCCCCCCCACATGGCCGAAGGCTCCGCTAACAGCCGCTATGGCTGCTAAAGCGCGACGCCACTGAAGGGTTTGTTCCTACAAAAGACATGCATCCCCTATCCGCATGATAGGGGATACATGCGTGATCGCTGGCAGCGATAAAGGAGAACGGTGGACCGAAAGTCCCCTGACGTTCTCCATGACAAACCTCGGACTTCCGGGGTCTGTCGGCAGCTCTATAGAAATTAATTGTGCACCGTTCGTGCCTGTGCGCATGCGTGACCAGCGCTCCTTTCATGTTTACTGAACTGGGCAGACTCCGGAAGTCCGAGGTTTGTCATGGAGAACTTCGGGGGACTTTCGGTCCCCCGTTCTCATCGCTGCCAGCGATCACACATGTATCCCCTATCCTGTGGATACATCTCTTTTGTGGTACAAACTATGGGCAGTTTTTTTTTGGGGGGGGGGGGGGGTGTTGGGGGCTGTATGGCGTTATCTACAGGGGGGGGCTGTATGGCGTAATCTACAGGGAGTCACTATCTACAAGGGGGGGTTGTGTGATACCCAGGGGAGGGGGGCCCCAATCAAAAGTTTGCTATGGGGCCCAGTCTTTCCTAGTTACGCCCCTGGGTAGATAGGTATGTCACAGATTTCCATAACATGTGAACATAAAAATTATATTGTTTTTTTTTCTTTGCTATCTGTCCTCTATTAAACTATAGGGTGTGCAGGGGTGCAGTTTCACAGTTCGCCTGAGGCAGCAGAAGGGCTAGGTGCACCCCTGGTCATAGCACTTATTTTATCACTTTATTTTTAGGATCAGATCAAAAATCCTAGCAATATACCAGCAATTTATGAGATAAGAATAACCCTTTAAACAAACCATATAAATTTATTTTCTAGCATATACTGAAACTAGTGGGAGGTCACAATTTGTTACTGCAACTCAAGCTCACAGTGAAAGCAATAAACAGTGCTAAGGTGATTCACATAAGGGAAGGAACATTGTTGTTTAGCGCAAAGATAAACCTTTTTAACTGAAAACTTTTGTCATTTGACAATGGCAGTAGTGAGACTCCCTAAAAGACAATCACATGAAAAATCAGTTACAGGAGAACTTATACAATGTTATTATTTTATACTTCTAGAAATAAATATGGACATATCTTTTCACCTCATTCACCCAATTTCCGTTCTGCATGAACATAATGAACCGATGTACAGAGTTAAAAGGGCCATTCATCGCTTGTCTGTCTTGTGGCAGATTCCCTTTAAAGGGAATCTATAGTTAGAAAAGTATCTATTGTTAACATCAAGTTTTTCAAGGTAAAGTTATTTTTTTTTATTTGAAAAAGAATGGATAAAGCCAAAACCTTTTTCTAAACTTCAAAACCGCGTGTCATAAGCATGGCATATGCGTGAAAATCACGCAGCCACGCACCATTTACTGATGCCACATCGAACTGCAACGCGCACAAAACGCACACGCTCCCGTGAATAAGGCCTTAAGCTAAAGCAATCCAAGTCTGAGATCAAGGCCTGATTGCCAGAAAGACAGAATTCTAGGTGTGTAACATACCATAGAATGGAAACTACCCTGTTCACTAGAGGAAAAATAAGGGTATGTGCACATACAATCAAAAACATCTTAAAATACAGAGCTGTTTTCAAGGGAAAACAGCTCCTAACTTTCAGACGTTTTTTTTTAGCAACTCGCGTTTTTCACAGCCATTTTTGGAGCTGTTTTTCTATAGCGTCAAAGAAAAACGGCTCAAAAAACGGCTCAAGAAAAGACATGCACTTTCTCACTGGTGCTTTTTGTATGCGGCCGTTTTTCAAAATGGCCCGTCGGCCTGAAAAATGGCCGAAAATAAGCCGTGAGAACATACCCTAAGACTTCCAGATACGGTGGTGCACCTTGGCTGATTGAAGCTTCCTGGCATTCAACATCGTCGAGATGACCCTCAGAGGGACCTCGGCTACAACAGCCAAGCCATTAGATGCATCTGATGTAAAGTGGGGTGGAATAGCAGACCATGGAAAAAAAAAAGGTAGATTTAGAAGACGCGAAGGTGCGTCCACTAGCAGGTAGACTAGGTCGGCATACCAGGCCTGTCAAGGCCAGAAAGGCACCGCTAGGATTGTGGGAATGCCTTCTCTCTTGAGCACTCTGGGCAAGAGTAAAAAGGAGGGTAAAGATACAGTAAGGAGGACTCGTCTCACAGAGTGACCAAGGCGTTGACCGCAATGGCCCCGAGATCCCTTGCCCCAGCCACGTAAGTTGGAACCTTGTGGTTGAGATTTAATATGAAGTGATCCATGTCCAGTGTGCCCCACTACTTGCAAAGGAGATGGAATAAGTCTGGGTGAAGTGACCACTCACCTGGGTCCAGTCTTTAATAACTGACTAAATCTGTGGCCGAGTTTTCCACTCCTGGTACATGACCCTCTGACCAAGGGAGAATCCAAAAGGACTGTCACAGAGCTGATTAACTCCTGGTGGCTCAGATAGGCAACCGCGTTGGAGTCGTCAATCTGAATCCTGACCTGATCCGGGTGGGCTTGGAGAAGGAGGGTTAATTGCGAGGTGTGTAGGAAGATTGCCCTTAGTTCCAGACAATTGATCTGTAGGGATGACTCCGTCGACCAGATGCCCTGGATCATGGGAGGCCAAAAACAGCAACCAATCCAGACAAAATGGAAACCATTGAGAAGACAAGCCACAGGAGGAGAAGGAAGAACCATCCTCGCGTGATGCCGTTGAGGTCTCCCACTAGATCAACTCCTGACGAATCAGAGAAGGCAGGAGAATTAAAGAAGTTATCCAGAGAGACAATGGATGGCATGTCCTCAGGATAAGCTAGAAATATCTTGTCGGTGGGGGTCCAACTTTCGGCATCCCTGCCAATCAGCTGAGCGCTGCTTCCCTTCATTCTTTTCACTGCTTGGTACTGTTGACACACTTGTAGCAGCGGTTGACAGTATTACAGCCTACTCGAATGGTTTGGGAGTCTGGAAATGTCACATAAGACCTGACCTTCAGGGGGTGCGCATCATGTGAGGTCCTTGGTTTCAGGCACTGAGGGCAGAATGGGGAAGACTGGCCACATGTAAATTTTGTATTACACCTTCCACAATTAAAGGGTTAAGTCTGGACTCGGACTGGGGTGGTGGCCAGAAGAAGCTTCCAGTGACAGACAGAGGAATATAGCCCTTCGTTCCAGAATGTTTTGTGGTTTTTTTTCTGTCAACTTTTATTCAATTACCACTGGAAATAGTACAGCTAATACATCCACAGTCCTCTAATACAGTAAGGCATGTAAACAAGAAGCCATACATGTACAAACTGTTACAGGTAAAACATTTTCCATTCCTCCAACTATCCACCCCAACCCATCCCTCTCGACCAACCGCAGTTCTATGACCCTATTACATCCGTATACCACTCCTATCAAATGCCAGTTATGAAGTGCCTATCACCAGCCGATGTTTCGTTAGTTCCTGTGGAGCCAGCCCAGGATAATTCAGCCACTTCCCCCACTGCCACTCAAACTTTTGGTCGCCCCACGTTTGAGGTATACTCGCCTTTCCAAGGAGATTGTATTATTCATATAAGTTCGGGTAGTCCACGGGGATCTCGCTGTATCCAATATTTAGCTATCAATTTTAGCACATGATACAAAGCTTTACCAATAGCCTGAGTTTCAGCCATGTCTCCACCTGCTCCTCCCACACATCGGTATAGTTATCCCAAATGCCCTCTTAATTAAGTCTCTTACTGCTAGCCAATAACCATCTAGCACCGCAAAATCCCAGAACATGTGTTTTAGCGTGATTTTAGTGGAGCACCTAGGGCACTCCAGACTGTCTGATATGCATTTGCCAAAAGCAGCTTCGGTGCCCTCTATGTATCAAGAACAATTGCGAGCACCAGTGCGCTACATTGAGAGATACCAACTGCAGAGAGGCAGTTGCCGCCTCCCATTCTTCAGGAGTGAGGCCCCACATCTCGTTCCCATTTGCCTTTTATGTTCCCCATTGGAAACCCCAGGTGCACCGAGAGCATTTGTGTGTATACAAGTGAGATAAGACCTTTAGTAGTTTCTGCTCCCAAAACATATTCCAGCATGCCCGAGCTGGGACATCTCAGATCTACCATTCTAACCTGTGCTTGGGCCGCATTTGTAAATATTGATAGAACGATCAGTTACGAATATCAAAGTCGTCTTTCAGTTTTTGGAAGGATTTGAAGTCACCATCATTATACAAGTGACTCACATACCTAACTCCATCCTGCTCCCAATCCTGAAAGCCCTCAAAAGGTGTTAAATTCCCAGAGGTACAGGTTGTTCCATGTGGGTATATAGTTTGAGCATCCTTCAATCCCAGGAACATTTCACTTTCCCACCAAATTGTATGCATGAGTAGCAAAGTCAGTTTACCCCCAGCCTCTTTTGAATTTATAGGATTCCAGCACCTCCATCATACCAGTTTGTTGACCTAAATAGTATAGCAACCGCCCACTACAGTCCCAGCGATCTCTATCTTTCCATCCTCTGAAGTGCTGTAAATGGGCCGCCAAAAATTACACCCATGCATTCGGCAATGCAAGCCCGTCTTGTTCTTTAGGCAACTGCAATTTTTCCTGTGTAATTCTAGGGATCCCCCTTTTCCATACTAAATCTCTAAACAAATTACGAATCCTCCTAAACCAGTATTTAGGTAACCACACCAGGGCTTTATGTATAACGTAGAGAATCTGAGGCATAAGGACCATTTTTATCAGATTCGCACGTCCCAGGACCGACGAGGGTAGCTAAAGCAAAACTTGTATTTCAGTTTTTATTTTATCCAGCAGGGGTTGAACATTTAGGAGTTATGAAATCTTGCACTCTAGCGGACTCCCTAATTCCTAGATACATAAATTCTTGCACACAAGGGATTGCCAGTACCACCGGTACCGGTAACGTGGTTAACGGCATAGACTTCGTCCAATTAATAGTCAGCCCCGAAGATCTGCCAAAACTTCCAAGAGTATCTAGAATCTCAGGCAGAGACCGCTCAACATTTCCTATGAACATCATCCACGTATACGGCTATACGTTCATCCACAGTTCCATATCTAAAACCATGTACGAATGGGTGATGTTTCATCATATTCGCCAGAGGCTCTATCGCCAAAGCGATCAGCAGCGGGGGAAAGTGGGCACCCCTGAGGTGTCCCTCCTGCCAATGGGAATGACTCAGATAGCACTCAGCCCGTATTCTAGCAAACCGTTCATGATATAATAGTTGCACCCATTTAATGAAATTCTGCCCAGACCCAAACCTCCCTAGCACTGCCTACAGGTACCCCAAACACCAGACTATCAAAGGCTTTGGCGGCATCTAAGGACAGGATATCTCTAGAATGGGGTGGGGGCCCTCCTCAGTTCCAGAATGTTGATGGGAAGACTGTCTTTCTGGCGGGACCAGAGTCCTTGGGCTATGAAATTCCAGAAGGCTGGTGTCCATGAGAAGACCTGCCAGCAGAGAGGAAGAAGAGAGAGGCCCCCAGAGGGATTGCCGGGGAGGAGAGCCCGATGGACGGTCGCGTGAAGCAAGATTTGGCGGTACAAAGAATCCGGAGAAAGGGTCCACTGAAGCAGACGATTCTCAAACTAGGCAAAGGGAATGACTTCGATGGTAGCCAACATGGTGCCCAAACCCTTCATACAAAAGCGTTGGTAGGAGTGCTCCTGCAGGGTGGACAGTTTCTCCAGAGGAAAAGACATCAGAGCTGAATCGGGTGTCGTATACCATCCCCAGAAAAATAAGTCTCCAACATGGAGTCAGACAGGACTTGGACTGGCTGACAATCCATCCGAGATAGCTAGATTGGCCAGATTGTCCTCCCAGGACAGGGACATGACCATATAATCCAGATAGGGGACAACTGAAATCTTCCTGGAAAAACGCGTCATCACCACAGAAATTATTTTTGTGAAAACCTGCAGGGCCGTCAACAGGACGAACGGGAGGGTGCACCTTTAGGTGGAACTCGTCTTACCCACTGCAGGCTGTGGCTTGAGGGCAGGTGCTTGAGTGAAGGTCAGTCAGCGCAGTCCTAGTGGGATGCCTGTGCTACGAGGAATCTGTGAAAGGAATGAAAACAAAGTCCAGGTTTTCTGGGAGCACGATGAGCCTTAGTTTGATGCAGGTGAGCTCTTTTTCCAGCAAAAATAAAAAATAAAAAAAATTTGGATCCAGCACTTCATGAAGAAATCTGAGGACTTTATTGTATAAACACAAAAAATTCACCCAGCACATAAAGATAAGAGGACCAGTACGCTTATGCGTTTCAAACACCAACTGCGTTCTTAGTCATAGCACCTGGTCAGAGAAACTTACCGTTTCAAGTGGATCAGCACCAATCCCAGTGTAAAAAACAAGAGCACATGTAAAGAGAGTTGGAGCAAGGTGTGTGGGGGGAGGGTATATGTGAACATTCCACTATTAATCCCTTACATCCCTGCCAACAGCTATAATATGAACTTATAAAGTAATTTTATAAAATCTAAATACATATTACAGGGATATTACAGCTGTAGAAATAGTACATTGAATAAAACACCTATAGCTGGTTAAAGCTTAGTAATATAAAATCAATATAATGTTTGTCAGCAAATGCCGCAACCAAAAACTGCATAATGTGAACAGGGAAAGAGCAGTTTGTTGTAGTGACACCTGTGGATCAGTTGGGGAAACTACTTTGAGGTGGAGTGCACATCCACATGAAAACAGAGTTGAGTGATTGTCACACTACATGGTTGCGTGATATGCACAAAAGGAAAAGGGGGGGGGGGATGTAGCACCAAGGCACCATAATGTGTCAAATCTACATCCAAATGTCACATATCTGGGAATAATTCCACATGTTGCTTCCATGAGAATTTCATCCGGGTGGGCTCCAAAGAGTACGGGAGCTAGCGAAAGGAAAGCCAGTCAAGGAGTGTTTAGAAGCAGTGTCGGCAGACCAGCATTTAAGCCTTGCCGTCCGGCAATAATGGAGGGAGAGGTGCGAACCTCAAGGCGACCTGCATTCAGGGAGACTTCGCACAGGTCTTTTGTAGCATTAGACAGCTGTTGAGGGAAAGCCACCATATTTTAGAGGGCACCGCAGAAGGGAGGCCGTGTTCGTGAGCCCATTCAGTAGAGGCTCTGCTGACGCATGCAGAAGAAAGATCGGCCGCAAGGCCAAGCCTTCAAAAAAGAGGACCTAAAAGAAGGACTCTAAGCTGCGGTCCAAGGGATCGCGGAATGAGGCAATCAGCCATAGGAATAGTGGTTTTGGCCACGAGAGACAGGAGGTTCCACAGAGAGATATTGTCCAGTTAGAGGAAATATCCTCCAGAAAAGCATACATCAGACCCAGGCGACAGGTCTGGCCAAAATTCCTTTCAGGGTGTTTCCATTCCTTGGAGACTACCTTTTCAAACTCCATGTGAGAGGGGAAAGACTTGTAAAATCGTTTGGGATGGAGAAAAGTGACAGTCTCCATTGGGGAGACTGGTCAGCATGCGTATAATGTAAAGGTGTCTCTGATCGCAGTGATGAGACTGTCCAACGTAGAGGATTGCTCTTTATCCAGTTCTGAATTGGAATCCGAAATTTCTCCCTCAGACAAAGGCTCCCTATGAGGGGAAGAAGCTGCAGATTGCTCCTCTGGGGGGAGTGGGACTCACGAGGCTGGGGATACAGACGCGTGAGACAGTGCGGACCAAGACACCCATCATGCACTGGGTGACATTAGAGAGGTCTCAGACTACCCCGGAAAGGGAATGAGCCCATTACGGTAAAAACTGTTCAGCAATAGGCATGGGAAATGTTGGGGGTGGCTGAAATGGTCAGGCAACAGGGTGGGCATCCACAGATGCTTGTCCTGAAGGCCGGCATGCATCGCACAGAGGAGTAGGTTGGCCACATATGAAATAGGCAAAGTGAACTAAATAAGGTACCTGTCGGGAGGATTCTCCTCTGGTGTCTGACCTATCAGCATAAGGGTCACCACGTTCCTCAGTAACAAATGAGGAGGAGCCCAGTTAGAGGGATGGAAGGAAGAGGGGACTGTGAAGAGGTAATACATGTCCTGAAGTCCACTTGATCCACAAAAATGTAGGACCATTAGGGTAGTTCCCCCTTTGCATTAGCTGTGGTGAGGTGGGACACAGGTAAGGATAAAAAAGGAACAACCTTTTTGGCTGGTGGGCGACAGAGGAGCTTGCGCTCTAGTCTAGCAACCGCCAGATGTTGGGGAAAGTAGGGGAGGACAGCTTCGCCCGTTTCCCCGTAGGAAGAATTAAAAGAGAAAAAAAATAAACTAATACAAAGAAAGCAAAGACAGCCTGTTGTACCAGTAGGTGGGTCTGCCTCCTACAGACACTCAGCTAAGACTGACCGACGCAATGCATGTAAGAGGGGTATATACTGCAGGAGTCAGATAATTCATGATCAATTAGCCACTAAAATTCTTTTTAGTGTCAGCAATCCCAATTTCCAGACCAAAGTATAAAAATAAAAAAAATACAGTCAGGGCAACAGTAAATCTACAAATATGAAAATCATTGTATGTACAAACCTCATACAGTTTTGAAGCAACAAATTTTCTTCCAGTGCTGTTGGTCCCTTCCATTACTACAACCTGAAACAGAGAAAACAGGCCTACAGATGCTGCCAGTCCAGACGAATGCATGGATGATGAAGAACAGTCGTATTATTTGCCATTTGACTTTCTGAATGGGGTTGTAAACAAATATATTAATAGATAAAAATGACCCAGAAATTTCTCTATTTGTCTGCAAACAAACAAAAGTGGCCAATGTTTAACATTTACTGTCCTGCTTACGTAAAGTAGGAAAGCATTATATGATCTCTAGCTTTCTACAGGTATGTTGGGTCAACATGATTAAACTGCAGGTTTATTGATTTATAGAACAATGGGTGAAATTCATTTTCTACGGACTTTGTAAACTAAGAATATTGTACGAATTTGTCTTATTTGTGTCAGATACCAATTGTCTTAGTATGCACAGGCATCTTATACGTTGCCATCCCAAGTTCATCATTACAGAAAGATTTTCCTTACAGAGTGTCTGGCACCAAAATGCTCCTTTTCTATGTCTTTGAAGCAATTGTAAAATCATATGGTAAATATATTCAATGTGACTAATTATCTTACAGAAACTTAATGCCTTTTACATGGGCCAATGATCAGGCGACTGAACATACTTTAAAATGCTCGCTCCTGATTATTACCCATTACTTATTAACGATTGTTCGTCCCCATACATTCCGATTATTGCTCCATTTATATGGAGCAATGGAGTGCCGATTGACATGCTGTAGTGTCGATCGGCGCTTGTTTACCGGGAAGAAAATCTTCCTTTGTAAAAGCGTCCTTACACTGCAGCTGTCCTGAATTTTCTCTCTGCATCTTGACAAAATGGCTGTTCATGAATATTTATTAGGGGTTCCACCATTGTTCAATCCTCCTTTAAAGCAGATGATACGGCTACCTGACTAAGCTGAATCTGATTGTTCTGAACCCCCACTACGCCTGGAAGTGAAAGTTATGGAAAATTTACATTAAAAGGGTTTTCCCAGACATTTATGACATATCCACAGGATATGTCATAAATCTCAGATAGGTGCGGGTCCCAGAGGTGGGACCCACACCTATCTCTAGAACGGAGCCCCCTAAGAACTGTTCTGCGTTGCGGCTGAAGGAGGAGATTTCCGACCATGAAGAAGAAATCGGGATAGCTCGCTGAGCTACGCTTTTTCCGTAAGTCCCATAAAACTGAACGGTAGTTACGAAAACAGCGTAGCTCGCTGAACTACGCTGTTTTCGGAACTCCCGACCATTTAGTCAGGAAGTGACCGGGGGGTCAGAGGGAGCAGAAAGAGGTAGAACGGTGTTTAGAGGGGCTGTGGATATGTCATAAATGTCTGATGGGAAAAGCCCTTTAAGAGACTATAACAAAGTAACAACTCTCATTTACCTGAATTTCCTTAAGGCTGGATTTACACGAGCGTGTGTGTTTTGTGCGCGCAAAAGGTACTTAACAACAGCTCCGTGTGTCATCACCGTATGATGCGTGGCTATGTGATTTTCGCGCAGCCGCCATCATTATGACACTCCGTTTGGATGTTTGTAAACAGAAAAGCACCTGGTGCTTTTCGGTTTACATTCATAGTTTTACTGCTGTTGTGCGAATCACGCACCTCCCACGGAAGTGCTTCCGTGTGGTGCGTGTGATTTTCACGCACCCATTGACTTCAATGGGTGCGTGATACGCGAAATATGCACAAAGAACGGACATGTCGTGAGTTTTCCGCAGCGGACTCACGCTGCGCAAAAATCACTGAGAGTCTGCACTGCCCCATAGACTAATATAGATCCGTGTGAGGCGCGTGAAAATCACGCGCGTTGCATGGACGTATATCACGTTTGTCTGAATAAGCCTAAGCCCTAAGGGTGTCTATCAAAATATATATATCACCAATTTTTGGGGTGTAATCTGTTTAAATCAGAAATATACCTTCAGAGAGCAGATTAAGAAAAGGACAGAATCCACTACAGTCATCATAGGGCAGACTAGCGAGATTGCCATGTTGGCACATATGCAGGGCCTAGAGGAAGAATGCATATTCCATTATTAAGGCGCCCTTTTCATGGAACTTTTTAAACCACCAACAAACGATTAGTGGTTGAAAACAGTTGTCCCTGAGGATGGATATTTGCATCGGGATCATCCACCCAACGATGAGTGTCACTGTTGCTTACCGATGGCTCTCGCAAGAGTCCTGCAGTAGGCAGCAAGGTCTTGTGCAAATGTTGCAAAGAACAGCATTTCAATTTACAGATTGGACTGCTGATAACAAGTTTTTACAGCGTCACGATTGCAGAATTTTAGATCAATACCTGTCCAGGAAACAGTGAATATTCTTTCAACTCTGACAAGTCCACTGGAACCTGCATTCCTGATGAATACTCCCGTTCTCCCTCAAGAACAACAGATTTGGAGTTCAACCTCCCATTGCTGTCACAGCCAACCTGCCCAAGCACGGTCACCATCTCCTAACAGAAACAAAAAACACCCAGGCTAATTGTTTATAAAGTTAGAAAACACATTACATTAGGTAGCAAAGGCATTGTACATCTCACTAACATCAAGGCTAGTACGGTTAAAAAATTAGCATTGTGATGCAGCTCAAAGCCACAAATGTATATTAAATATACAAAAAAAAAAACAATACATTTCGTTTTTTTTAATCGAATATCTGTTCACTGCAGTTTTTTTCTTCATGTCAAAAACCCAAGAGCCCAAGTAAAAAAGAATAGAAAGTCAGACACAGCTTACCTTTACTATTGAAACCTCTAAACTTGCACCTTAGGCCAAATGCACACGATGCGTATTACGTGCAGATTTTCATCTACAAATTGCAGAATTTTTCCGCACGTAAATTGATCCACGGTGCATATTTTCGAATCCACAGCATGTCAATTTATCTTGAGTTTCCGCTAGTAAATTATAACTGATAAATTTACAAAAAAAATGCACCAAAAGCCTCAGCAACTTTGCCTACAAAAAGGGTATGTGCGCACACACACAAACTCGAAAACGTCTGAAAATACAGGAGCTGTTTTCAAGGGAAAACAGCTCCTGTTTTTCAGCTGTTTTTTAAGCCACTCGCGGTTTTTACAGCCGTTTTTGGAGCTTTTTCTATAGAGTCTATGAAAAACGGCTCCAAAAACGGCTGAAGTAGTAACATGCACTGCTTTTTCGTGGCCGTTTTTAATGACGGCCGTGTAAAAAAACGGCCCGTCGGAACAGAACGCCGTTTTCCCATTGCAATCAGTGGGCAGATGTTTGGAGGCGTTCCGCTTCCGATTTTTCATCAGTTTTTCGGGCGTTTACAGCCCGAAAATAGGCTGTGTAAACATACCCTAATAATTTAAAAAAAGTTCTTCCACTTTCTGATGTGAGGCGCGAGGTGTGATGAATTTTATACCTCCATGTGCCTCACATTAATAGTAATTAACCCCATCATGTTCCTCAGTCATAATGGACAACATTGGGTTAATGTGTGATGTACATGATGGGGTTAATTACTATTAATGTGAGGCACTAAATTCATAACACCACGTGCCTCACATTAATAAGTGAAAAAGCAGATTTTATTTTTTAACAGCGTAAAACAATATAAATGATGCTATAAATTTGTTATTACGGTCGCGACGATACAGAATGGGTGTATTTTATGTATTGAGACTTATTTTAATTTGTTGCTTTTATTTAACATTTTTTATTTTTAAACTTTAAAGTGTAACTAAACGCTCAACAAACTTCTGAAATGTCATAAATTTGATTGGAGGGGGTCCGAGCACTGAAACCCCCACCAATCGCTTAGCCGCTTCGTTTGTTCAGCTTTTTTCGGAAAGCCGATGTAGCCGAGTTAGTACAGCTTAGTATCGAAATACATAAATTAACAGCATTGAACTGTTTGAGGGTGCAAGACATAGAAACAGTATAAAAATTTTCGATGCATCGTGCAACTCTACTTTCTAGTACGCGAAACTCAGCTGTGTGCAGATTAGCAAACTTGAAATGGTTTAGTTGTATTCGGTATGTAATGCAGCCAGACGAACTTACTTGAGCTGGAAAAGAGACAGATGTAAATTCTTCAATATGAAAATGATTCTTTAGGGCTTCACCGAGCTCTTCTATTTTACTGCCTACAGCTAGATTGGAGAAAGATGGTGAGTGACAGATCTTTACTTATATGGAATGCCTAATGTACATGGCAGAACGGTGTGCAGGACGCTGTGCGGTGATACATTGAGTACCCTGGGGCGTCGTACTACAGAGATCTAGGCACGCCGTGTGCTGCCTCATAGTGCCGTGTTATGAAGTTAGAAGCAATGCTTCTAGGTGAGAATCTCTCTATAATACAGTGTCTGATGAGACACGACAATTATTTTTTTATCTGTGCTTATACACTCGACAGAAAAAAAAACCCTCGCTTTGAAATCAGTCATACAGAGATAAAGTAGGGATCCACATGGATGCCACATTACTGCACTTCTGCCAATGCAGATCTCCGCACACTAAAATAACATGCTGTTGTGACAGACCAATGTCTGCAGACAATCTAAAGTCTACAGCAAGGCTCATACCAAACTATAAGGCCTCGTTCACATCCCGCTCTTGAATTCCGTTGCTCTGCTCCGTCATAGGAGCAAAACAATGAAATGGGTTCCGTCATGGTGTCCGTCGTTTTGACAGGAAAAAAAAGCGCGACATGTTGCGTTATTCTTTTTAACAAATATGACCGAATATGCGACGGAGGCTCCTAATAGAGCCTCCAACTTAGAAGTGAATAGACCAAGATGCAGACTCTTGATTTGTGGAAATGAATAACTTATTCCCAACTCTTAACACTTACCATCTCGGATGTCTGTCAACTTCTGAAACATGTACTTGTACGATTTACTCAGTGATTCCTCCTCTTGTAGGGTTATGGGTTCAACTTTACTATACTTGCCATTTCCACCACTCCATGATGTTCCTTGTACTTCTCCAAAAGAAGTTACCACTTCACCACGGTTTGAGCGAGAGATATACTTCTGTGATGGGGTGGCACTAATGCAGTAAGGGCAATTAGAAGTGTCTCTAACACGTGTAGCAAGTTGTACCAGATATTTTATGCTGCTCAATACATTTTTGGGAAATTGCTGACTCATAAATTCATGCATCCGACACCCCTGATAAAACTCCTCCATGATATTACATATTTTAATGTCTTAAGCGTTCATTTCTACCCAATAGCAGCTGCAGTCAGGAAACCGGGTCTATAGCTTCTGCCTACCTACAGAAACACTCACCATTAAATATAAAGACTAGGTTTAAGGCGATATATTTTTGAAACACACCCTTGTGCTGTGACAATGGCATTAGGAGTGAGAGATTTCTTGTGAAAATTGTATGACCACCCCTAAGAACTGACACACTTAGCAGATTATGAAGAATGAATACCTAACTATAGTGATAATAGTGAAAGTCATGGGGCAAACATTTACAAATATTTCGAATTGGCGTTTTTTTTAGACCTGTGTGTAAAATAAAACATCTCCATTAGAAACGATGCATCACAAGGCTAGGGCCCCACGACGTCTCTCGAAAGTCAAGGCAAAACGGTGAAAAAGTGTGAACGTCAGTGGTAGCATTGTATGTTGCGACAAATGTATCAAAACACGGCACATGCTGTCATATATTTGTCACAAAACGTTTTAATAAATTAGTCCAGCTTTAACTTGTATCGAAAGGAATATAATTTTAGTTACCGTCTAAGTTGAAGCTAATTTGTTGGCATATGTTGAGACAAATTTATTACAGCACATGCGCCACTTTAAAAAAAACTTTGTTGCAAAATATCACTACTAATTACTTTCGCCTTCCAAACGCCATAACTTTTTTATTTTTCCATGAATTGAGCGGTGTGAGGGCTTATGTTTGGCAGGACGAGCTGTAGTTTTTATTGGTACATGTAAGCTTTTTATTATATTTTATTTAGAGCTTTGGTGACCAAAAACAGTGATTTTGGCGTTTTAAATTCTTTATTTCTTACGGCGTTCATAATGCGCTATAAATGACAATTTTACTTTATTCTGCGGGTCGGTACGATTACGGCGATACCATATGTATATAGTTTTTTTATGTTTTGCAGCGTTTGCGCAATAAAAACACTTCTTTATAAAATAATGTATTTTCTGTCACCATATTCTGAGCCGTAACTTTTTTATTTTTCAGTCAAAAAGCGGTGTAAGGGCTTGTTTTTTGCGGGACGGGTTGTAGTTTTTATTGGTACTATTTTCGGGTACATGTGAATTTTTTATCACTTTTTATTCTATATTTTGGGAGGGGTGGTGACTAAAAAATAGTGATTCTGGCACTGTTTTTAGTTTGTTTTTTTTGCGGCGTTCACCGTGCGGTTAAAATAACATTATCGTTTTATAGATTAGGTCGTTATGAACGTGGTGATGCCAAATATGTGTACTGTTTTTTAACGGTTTTATTTTTTCCCTATAATAAGAGACTTATTATAGGGAAAAAAAATCTTTTCTTTTTACACTTTTGTAAAACATTTTGAACAAACTTTTTTTTAACTTTTTTCTTTACACTTTCTTCTTTTACCTGCAGCTTTGATCGCTGCTAGAATACATTACATTGCCTAAGTAGTGTAACGTATTCCAACTGTCACTGTGACGTCACAGTCACTCTGACAGTTAGTCTACGAGGACCAGCCAGAGGCTGATCCTCATAGGCTTGAATACATGGCAGACCCGGGGGCCGTTGTCTGGCCCCCGGGTGCCATCACAAGCATCAGCAACCCCCACAATTGCATGGGGGCTGCTGATGTGCTACAAACCCCCTACATGCGGAGATCGCAATCGAGCCCCGCATGTAACGGGTTAATTGCCAAAATCAGCGGCAATGAGCCGCTGATCGGCAACAGTGGAGTGTCAGCTGTCCTCCCGGTTCCCGATGCACACGGTCACCGACACTGTCACAGACACCATGCTAGCCATCTGCAAACCTCACGATTTCATTGTGAGGTCTGCCGATGTGCTAGAAAAGGTCTGCCGATGTGCTAGAAACCCCTGAATGCGGTGATTGCAATCGATCACCGCAATTAAGGGGTTAATTGCCGAAATCAGCGGAAATAAGCCGCTGATCGGCATACAGTGGAGTGTCAGATGTCAGGGACAGCTGGCCTCCCGCTTCGCCGACAGTGTGCACCGGGAACTACGCAGTAACTGTACGTCCCTGTGCGCTAAGACACTGCCACACGGACGTACAGTTGCGTCGTGGTGTGTCTAGGGGTTAAGAGCAAAGGGTCTTGATCGGTCAGCTTATCATTCCAGACCTATAGCATCGAGTGGTCTTCTCCGTGGAAGGATGAACAGAAACGCAGTTGGATTTTTTTTGGAGTGGCTTAGGATATTCTCCAAGATCTTATTTCTTATCTTCTCAAAAATATCTTCTAACCATTATACAAACACGAGAACAAAAAAAACAAAAAACGCAAGGCAGCGATGGTATGCTTGGCTTCTTGCCTATGTGAATGTTAATGGCCACTTGGGGGGGGGGGGGGGGGGGACACCTTTCTAGAAAGCAGTACAAGTTCAACATTATAGACTTCACCAACTTCCCAACTTTAATTCTATGAAACCCTTTAAAAATAGAAGGCAAGTCAAAGAAACTTGGCATAGGAGTGGATAAAGCATTCTATAATCTTTATTCTGACCAAGATAAGTTGACTGCTTTGGCTGCCCCATGCCAAACATCTTTGCAGCAAATGAAATTCTTGAGCCATTCTTACTGTAAAAAAGGGACAGTTCTCAGACTTGTCAGGTTTAAACAATAAAAAGATATACCTGGGTGAGAAGCTGGCTGGGGAAAAGAGAAGATGGGGGCTTCGGTTTATGGAAGGAACGCGCTTAGACTGTGGATTCTCAGGCGTTGATAAATTCCGTTTCTGGGATCCCTAGGGGAAACAATGAAGACAATTTAAGGTCTATGACTGAAATTTGTTCTATCAGAGCAAATTTTATTTTATTTTTTTTAAAAACACCCAGCAAAAGTACATGAAGAAAAATAAAAAACAAAACCAAACAAAACACTAGAAATATGAAAACATTAACCCCTTAATGACCAGCCTATTTTAGACGTTAATGACCAAGCCATTTTTTACATTTTTCCATCGTCTCATTCAAAGAGCTATACACTTTTTATTTTTGCGTCGACATAGCTGTATAAGGTCTTGTTTTTTGCGGGACAAGTTGTAATTTTTAATAGCACCATTTTGGGGTACATAGAATTTATAAACTTTTTTTTTTTAGAAAAAAAAAACAGCAATTTCGCCACAGTTTTTTGCATCCTAAATTTACGCCGTTTACCGTGTGGTATTAATAACACAATAACTTTATTCAACGGGTTGTTGCGATTGCAACGATACCAATTTAGTATAGATTTTGTATGTTTTTCAAAATTATTTGTTTTTGTGTCTCCATATTTGAAGAGCCGTAACGAAATTATTTTTTCGCCGATGCAATTGTAGAAGGGCTTTTTTTTTGCGGGACGACTTGTAGTTTTTATCGGTACCATTTTGGAGTAGATGCGACTTTTTGATCACTTTTTATCATATTTTTTTTTAAGGCTGGATTCAAAGAAAACAGCAATTTTTGCATGTTTATTTTTTTTTACAACGTTCACCGTGCGGGTTAAATGATGTAATAAGTTTATAGTCGGGGTCGTTACGGACGCAGCGATACCAAATGTGTAACTTTTTTACTTTATTTTGTTTGTTAATAATAAAGCAGTTTGTAAGGGGAAAAAGTGGGTTTTTCATTTTTTATTTTCCACTTTTTATTAAACTTTTTTACTAGTCCCACTAGGGGACTTCACTATGCGATCCTCCGATCGCATTTATAATACACTGCAATACTTCTGTATTGCAGTGTATTATGCCTGTCCGTGTAAAACGGACAGCCATCTGCTAGGTCATGCCTCCGGCATGACATAGCAGGCATTCACCACAGGCAGACCTGGGGGCCTTTATTAGGCCCCCGGCTGCCATGGAGAAACAGACACTCGGCGATCTTATCGCTGGGTGTCCGTTTGATGAGAGGGAGCTCCCTCCCTTTCTCCAAAACCACTCCGATGCGGTGCACGGTGAATACAGCACCGCATCTGAGGGGTTAAACGGGTGAGATCGATACTTATATCGATCTCACCCGGTCGAGCAGGGACGCCCCCAGCCCTCAGCTGCCTCTGGCAGCTGAGAGCAGGGAGATTTGACAGCTCCCTGCTCTGTTTACTTATTCCGATGCCGCGACGTAAAAAGTCTATTGCATCGGAATAAGGCCCGTTAGTGACCGACGTAGAAAAACTATGGGCCGGTCACTAACGGGTTAATTCACAGAAGACCTTACTTAACAGGCAATATTGCTAGTAACAAGAGTGGGTTTAGTGTTCTGCAAAAGTAAAGAAAAATGTGTTGACCTACTTTAACCCCTTCCCGACCATCCCACGTAGATTAACGGGCTGCAGCACTGGTCCTTGTGCCTGCAGCCCATTAATCTACGTGTGCTCCTAACCGAGCACACAGGCGCTCCCCTCAGCCCGGCATCTCCCAGTACAGGCTGCTACTAACAGCCTTAGTAATGGGGGAAAACATCGGGTCGGATCACAGTGGTGATCTGAACCGATTAACCCCTTAAATGTGGCAGTCAATAGTGACCACCGCATTTAAGTTGTTATAGCAACATCGGCCCCCCGCTACGCGATTGCGGGGGCCGATTGCTATGGCATCTATGGTAGGCGATTAGGTCCTGCCAGTGTGAAACGGACAGGTATAATACCCTGCAATACATAAGTATTATAACAACGATCCAACAATTGGATCTTCAAGTCCCTAGTGGGACTTAAAAAAATAAATTTAAAAAAAAAACGTACAAAACTAAAATGTCAAAATAATAAAAAAAAAAAAAAAAAAAAAAAAAAAAAAAAAAAAAATCGCCCTTTTTCTCTTGTAAAGTCCTTTATTATTAGAAAAAAAAAAAAAACTATGCATAATTTGTATCGCCGAGTCCCTAACAGCCTGAACTATAAAAATATAATGTCATTTATCCCGCACGGTGACCGACATAAAAAAAAAACAAAAAACATTTATACCAGAATCGCTACTTTTAGTCACTTCAGCTCCAAAATAATTGCATCAATAGGGATCAAAAAGTTGCATGTACCCAAAATTTGGACCAATAAAAACTAGTTTGTTCCACAAAAAACAAGCCCTCACACAGCTTTCCTGATAGAAAAAAAAAAAAAAGTTGTGGCTCTTAGAATTTGGCGACACAAAAACGAAATAATTTTTTTAAAACCGCAATTTCATTGTGCAAACACCGTAAAACATTAAAAAAAAAAACACACAATAAAAACAATAGAAGTTTTGATGGCCTAACTACGCTAAATTCAGCAAAAAAACCTATGGGATCAAAATGCTCACTATACCACTAGACAAATTCTTTTTAGGGCTGTTTTGGTCCCTCAGGGGCTTTGCAAATGCGACATGACACCCGAAAACCAATTGAGTAAACTTAAGCTCCAAAAGCCAAATATTGCTCCTTCCCTTCTGAGCCCCGCTATGTGTCCAAACAGCCGTTTATTACCACATATGGGGTATGAAGTATTGTCGTAATGAGGAGAAATTGCTTTACAAATCTTGGGGTGCTTTTTCTTCTTTATTCCTCGTATAAATTGATCATTTCTAAGTTTTATTGGGAAAAATTTAGATTTTCATTTTTACGGACCAATTCTACTAACTTCAGCAAAAAACCTGTGGGGTTAAAATGTTCACTATAGCCCTTGATGAATTCCTTGAGGGGTGTAGTTTGCCAAATTGTGTCTTTTTAGGGGTGTTTCCACTATTTTGGCACCAAAAGACCTCTTCAAACCTGTTATGGTGCCTAAAATAGATTCTTTTTTTTTAAATATATGTATTTTTATTTTTCCAATCATTACAGACAAATGAACAAAAATTCAACAATTCAACAACATGTCCCATGGCAATAGCATCTCTGAACACTAATATCATTATGTTGCATAAAATATAACCTTCAAGTCATATAAATTATTTCAAAGGGTCCTCGTTGGAACAGGGACAGAATCAGAGATTTTACTCCAAAGACAAAAGGGAAAAAGTATCAAATCACAGGACATGTAACACATTAGACAAACCATAAAAGAAAAGGGGAAGGGAAGGATAGAAGGGGGAGGGGGGGGGGGGGAAGGGATGGACACGTGTATCCCCCAGCAGTACCACGGTTCCACGCGGATGCTTGAGGAATCATATCATGATTGGTGTCACACCAGACAGCTGATGCTCCAGATACCAAGTTGTGCGTGCATGCGGTTAGCTTTTGTTTAATGTGAAGTGGTAAGAGAGGTATAAAATTCTCCCACAACTTAAAAAAAACCCTCAGTTTTGTGCTCTTTCCGAAGGGAGGTTTCCACCCAATCCATTCGGAAAAGGTAAGATAGATTTTCTAGGAAAATACGATGTATGTGGGGGGGGGGGGGGTGTTAGTTATCCAAACCTGGAGAATCGCCTTCCTAGCAGCCGCAGAGACATAGTATTACAGTTTTTTGTGATGTTTCGGGATAAAGAGCATGGAGGGTGGTAGGATCCCAAAGAGACCCCACTTTTGGGTTGAGGGGCATTGTATGGACAGGGTGTTTGACACAAAATATTGAATCTTTCGCCAAAAGTCAACAATAGTTGGGCATAACCAGAGGCAATGTAATAAGTCTGCGTGCGGTGCTCCACACTTTAAACACGAATGGTCAGAGGAGTTACCCATGAGAAAGCCCCTATAATGGGGACACGTAAGACCTACGAGCTATCTTAAAAGACATCACCCAGTACATGGCTGACGGGAGGTTTTTGGCAGCCGTAGTTACAGATGATAGGATATCGTCATGAGTGATGTGATCTAAGTGTTCAACCCAGTAAGATACACTCGATCGCGATATAGTGTAGTCCAATGGCAGTCTTAAAACATTATAGTAGGTAGTGATTAGTCTCTTTCGGCATTGGTGAGATGGAGTTAAGTGACAGAAGAAGTCATCCCAGTCTTGATCTTGTAAATGTCTAATGACCTTATGAACATAGCTACAGGCCTGCATGTAGTAAAATGGGTGTTGGCCCAAAAAATCAAATTGAATACGTAGTTCATTAAATGAGTAGGGACAACGAGTGAGCATGTTAATTATCACTAATACAGGTCAACCCCCTCCGAGCCCATCCACGAAAGACCATATGGGGATTGGCATTTTGGAAGTCAAAGTTATGGATCCAAGGAAGGAGTAGGGAAAATCTAGGATTTAATCCTAAATGCTGTCTGACCTTGGTCCATCTCTTCCAGGAGGACATGATTAGGGGATTAGACCGTTGATCAGGCGATAGAGCAGAGTAGGGAGTGTGTAGAAGGCATGTTAAGGAAATGGGTCTGGAAAATTGTAGAGCTAATGTCGAATCAGAAAAGCAGGAGCTACCGGTTATCCAATTCCCAATCACTCACAGTTGAGCTGCCATATTGTATACGTGAATCTGGGGAAAATTAACCCCACCATGTTCATGGCGTTGTTGCAATATGCATAAACTCACTCTTGGTCTCTTCTGGTTCCAAATGAAGCCTCGAAAGAGAGTATTCAGCCGCCTAACGTCCACTGGTCTCAAGTATATAGGCAAGGATTGTAGTAAGTATAACAATTTAGGGAAGACAACCATTTTTAATAAATTACGCTCTCATTTTTGGGTAGGGCCAAAGTGCCTCCAAGCCACGAGTTGGGATTCCAAACATGCAACAAAGGAATTAAGGTATCGTTGATATAAACGTGAATGTTGTCTCGTGATGCGTACCCCCAAATAGGGAATGTAATCAGAGTTCCATTTAAATGCATGCGTCGAAGACCAGAGTGGCCAGGAGGGACCCTTGAGAATTAGGGCTTCTGATTTTTGTAGATTGATCTTAAAACCTGACAAGGTGCCATAAATTGAGATATCCTGGAGGATTGGTTGTAATGTAGAGGCAGGGTTAGATATGAACAGCAAAATATCATCTGCAAATGCCGATAATTTAATGTGAGAATCTCCAATGTGTATGCTTGAAAACATGCTAGGGACTGGAGATGACGGAGAAAGGGATCTAGGGACAAGTTAAAAAGTAACGGTGAGAGAGGGCACCCCTGACGCGTACCCCTGAAAATGGAGATAGGGGGCGAGTTAAGCCCATTAATGGTAAGGGATGTGATAGAGCAGGCCTGTAAGTGTGAAACGAAAATTAGAAAGCGGTCTCCGAAGTCCCGGGACTGCAACACCGCTGTGAGAAATGGCCATGAGACAGAGTCAAACGCCTTTTCCGCATCAAGTCCCAACACCATGGTCACTGGGGAGGAGGGGTCTAGGGCAGGCACCGTGGCTGCTACCGCCTGGCGAATACCTTTAGTGGAATGTCTATTCCTCAAGAAACCCAACTGGGTTGGGGCAATAATTGGTCCAAGCATGGTTTCGAGACGGTCGGCCAGAATCTTTGTTGTCTTGGTTTAAAAGGGAAAATCGGGCGATAGGGATCCAACTCTCCTTTCCTCCTATCAGGTTTGGGAAGCAATATAATTTACTTGTGGAACTGCTGGAATACATTCTGACTCACAATTTGTTTGTGCTTAGGGATGTGTTTTATTTGCAGAAACAAGGCACTGCCATGGGGGCGGCGTGCGCGCTGTCATAGGCGAATCTGTTTCTCGGAGCTTGGTAGAGGCAGGTTCTGCATGGTGACGGCGCCCATGCCGTGGACCATGTGCAGTGTTGGTTACGTTATATTGACGATCTATTGATTATCTGGCAGGGGACTGAGATACAACTTTCGCAGTTCATGCAGGAATTAAATATCAATGAACGCAATATTAAACTCACGTATGTTGCCGACAAACACAAAGTCAACTTTCTGGACATATCCATCGAAGTAGATACCGATGGGGTGCTACAGACGGATGTGTTTAGAAAGGAGACATCTACGAATTCGTTGTTACATGCTACGTCGGCACACATACATTCTACTTTTAAGGCTGTCCCAGTTGGATAGTTCCTTAGGATGAGGCGGATCTGTTCATCAGACGCAAAATTTGAGACTCAAGCTAGAGACCTACAATCTAGATTTCAGGAAAGAGGGTACAGTCAAAGAAGTATTAAAAATGGCTACAGACGAGCCAAAAATACTGGTAGGAAAGTCCTGTTACATCCAGCAAAGGCTGAGAGGTAACTGAATGATAACAATGTGGTTAGATTCATATCAACTTTTAATACTCAATGGCAAGCGATGAGGGCAATCCTGAAAAAGCATTGGCCTATATTACAAACAGAACAGGCGTTTGCGAAAACTCTATCAGTAAATCCCCAGATGACAGCAAGGAGATGCAAGAATCTAAAAGATATCCTAATTAAAAGTCACTACGTCCCAAAGCAAATCGGTCCCTTTTCATCCAGAGGCCCCACCCAGGGCTGCTATCCCTGTGGTGATTGTGTGGCCTGTGCCAACATTGTTCGAGCAACGACTTTCGAATCGGCAGGAGGTGAACGAACTTTTAAGATCTTGGAATACATATCATGTAGCACCACGTTTGTGGTGTACTATGCCACTTGTTGTAGTTCCAAGATCTATGTTGGTCTAACAAGTAGACAACTAAGAATTCGAGTTCGGGAACACGTTAGGGACATAAAGGCTGCTAAAGGAATCGAGGACCTAACTCTTATAAAAACTATTCGCAAACATTTTAAATTATGCCAGGGGGGAGACCCCAAAAGCTTCAGAGTTAGAGGAATTGATAGGGTGCACTGTGGTGTCAGAGGTGGAGATGCAAAGACACTATTAGCCCAAAGGGAATGTAGATGGATCACGACTTTGGGTTCTATGGCCCCATGGGGTCTAAACGAGAAATTAAGCTTTGCGGCATTCCTTTAATGTCTCTACCTTTTTTATTCTTTTAATTGTCTTTTTATAGTGATAATAAAGTGCTTTTGTTTTTATTTATGTCTATGCCTAGATTTGGATCTTTTTCCCGACATGATATCTTTATATCTTTGTCTGGCCTTCATGAACATATGCTAACAACTAATATTGATTCATGGAGGAGTCATAAAAGAACAGGACGATGATTATATTGTATTCTCGTTTTTCTATTGAGTATTCCTTACTATATCATGAATATTCTGATTTTGTTAAATATGTTATTTATAATAGTGGCTGTAATTCATTATTGTGGATATTATTTTATATAATACACTTGATTATTTTTATGCTAAACATTTTTCTTAAAATATTTTTTATCAATATACTCTATTCTTTTTTAGTGCCTTCCTTTTTTTTTTGGCACCTTAACACTTTATCATACATTATTGTTTACTGCGTACTAACGTACGCCTTAATCACTTTATTTTTATTTTTTATTTGTATATTTATATTCATGTATATTTTTATTTATATTGATAAATAAATTTGTATATTTATGTGGAAGCACCGTATTGTATTGTCATATATATGTACAAGAAAATTATTTTTTTCTATACCCGTCACTGTATTTAATGAATTAATATATTTATTATAATTCATTTTTGTCGTGGGTCATTCTCAAAAATATCCACAAGAGAGCACCTATACACAGTCCATTAAAAATTCACATATTACATTGCAAGTTTTTATTTATTTTCATTCTTTGACATACTTCTTCAAACTATTATCTAACTAAATAGGGATACATTTGACTTATACTCACGTCCTGCGCTTGAGCAGTGACGAGGGATGCAGACTTCCTCCGTCGGCCGTCAATTACCGCTCTATGCGCATGCGCTGTCTCCGTGGTGACGCGTCCTGGGATTCGTGCATGCGCTGATGGGCGATGACGCCCGACGATGGGGATCTCGCTCTGTCTTTCAAAATCACGCACATGCGCCGAGATGACCGGCACGGACCGGCTCACAACAGACCACATGATTACCAGGGTTTACTACTTAAACTAGGCACGGACATAAGAATGGCACCCCTTGAAAAAGCTACACGCGAAACGCGCGTCGGGGCGCTACCTTATCTTCTGGGTCATACCACTACACTACGGAGATATGGGTAAGCACACCATGGAGGTCATGTCAGGTTATTTAGATACCCACTACGTTGGATATGCTTATTGGGTGTAAGCTCTCACTTCATCGCTTACTTCACCTGACATATACTTTCTATTTTACATATCTCCCTGGTTTAAGATAAAACATAGATGTGTTTCTTGGTATACTATATATTGTTTACATGTATTTTTGATATATTGTATCATACTGTGATCCAGTTATAAAGACTTGTTTTAGATTCTCATGTTTTTGACTTATAATAAAGATTTTCTACACGTTTCCAAACATCTTTTGATAATTATGGACTTTTTGTTTCTCTTGTTTATATATTAATGATTTGGAGTCTTTATCTCCATAAATGTAGTGGGTGGTTGTTACTCGTTTCCCACCCTGACATTCATATGAGACTGTCTTGTCTAATAGCAATATAGTCCTGAACTCATGAAAGTTAGGCATGTCGATCTACCCACTACATATGGTTTGTAAGGTCCTCGTCAGGGTCGGTACAATTTCTGGCAAAAGTTTGTAATATTCCGCCAATAGGCCGTCAGGACCCGGCATTTTATTATTGGGTAGGTTAGAGATTGCTAAAGCAACCTCCGCCTCCGTGATATCATTATTTAACACTGTTCTATGGTCTTCAGTCAGTTTGGGCAGATGAAGCTTGGATAGAAAGGATTTAGTTTCCTCCTGATCATATGTTGTCGTTCGATAAAAGTCAGCAAAATAGTTCACGAACTCCCGTCGGACAAGATCAGAGTCCAGAATCTCAGAGCGAGACTCTGGATCCACTAATTTCACAATGTTGTGATTCAAGCGCTTAGGTCTGTGAATCTTTGCCAGCAGAGAGCCGACACTATTACCCCATCTGAAATATCTGTTACTAGTCAGATCCACACCCCATCTAGCCTGACCCTGTAGGTAGGTCTCCAATAGAGACTTAGTTGCTAGATATGCTGTTTTAGCTTCAGGAGTACAAGATTCCACCAATAATTTATGAGCCTTGATAAGGTCTGTATTCAAGGAGTGAAATTTCTTACGATATTCCCTTAGTTTAAAATTAACATAAGGAATGATGTGTCCTCTCATAACCGCCTTAGATGTGGACCAAAAAAGGGCCGTATAATCTAAGTGGGCAATATTGTCATCTACGTAATGAGACCAGTGGACTGTCAGATATTTGCGGAAATCCTCAGAGGTCAACGGATAGGAAGGGAACCGGCAGTTACAACTATAGGACTTTGGTGTGCCCGTGGTAAATTCCATGCATACTGGAGCGTGATCTGATATACATATGGGCGTCAGGTCTACCGAGGTGAGTGATGGAAAGAGGGAATCCGGTATAAGAAAATAATAAATTCTAGAGTGAGTGTTGTGAACATGCGAAAAATATGTATATTCTCGAGAGGAGGTGTGGGTTACACGCCAGGAATCACACAAGGATGAGTGTTCCATGAGTGTAAGGAGTACAGAGGCCCCCGTGCGGTCCTGTGTGGTCGGTTTGGACCGGTCAATGTCTGAGTTCAAGGTGAGATTAAAGTCGCCTCCCAAGATCAGAGTGTGTGTTTGTCTCTGTAGTAGAAAAGTGAAGAGAGAGGAGTAAAAGTTTGCGTTAGGGTACACGGGTGCATATATGTTAACCAAGCTACATCTGTACGTGTTAATAGTAGCGTCGATGTACAGGAAATGTCCCCCCGGGTCTGAGAATGTATCGTGAACAGTCAGGCCCAAAGATTTATGAAAGAGAGTCGCCACCCCCCTAGATTTAGAAGTGTTGGAGGCCGTGTAACAGTAACCCAACCATGGGGCCTTCAGTGAACCCCCAGCGCCCTCGCGCCAGTGTGTCTCCTGTAAGAAAATGACATGGGGTCTCAGTCGCTTTAAGTGCGTTACGACCTTTTTACGCTTGACCACAGTATTTAGGCCGCCAACATTCCAGCTGACCATTCGTAGGCCTGGCGACTGGTGTGTCTATAGTGCTGTAAATGGTACTCATCCTATCCCAGTAGGGAGGATCTTAGAGTTAGAAGTGTGAAGCGTTACAAAAATCGTGATCCACTGTCCCAGCAAGCAGTAGATCCCACGGTGTAGCGACCTAGGAGGATAAACACATGTCCAGGGAAGAAGGGGGTAGGAAAAAACCTGAGTTAAGGAAAAAACATAGGTAAATAAAGTGAACAATATGTGCACCACATAACAAAAATTAGCAATGCAAGGCATAGTAAAAGAAAACAATAGCAGCGCTACAGTGCAAGTACGCAACATGCGGAAAGGCACTGAAAAACATGAGGTAGAAGAGTCCCCAAATTTGACAGGTCAGGCAGGGACATCTCTGAAGAATTGACGTCGGGCTGCTCTAGGATCCTTGTAGTGTTGGTTTGGCCATTTTCAGTCACCTTGAGTTTAACTGCGTACAGAAGTTGGAAACGTATTCCCTTCTCGTGTAGATGACGGCATATAGGCGTGAAAGCCTTTCGTTTCAACGAGACTGCTAAGACGTCCTGGAAAATAACGAGTTTAGATCCCCTGACCTGCAAGTTCCTGGCCTGTCTAGAAGCACTACAGACAGAGATCTCTCTCTCTCTCTCTCTCTCTCTCTCTCTCTCCTGCACTTTGATGTTGAGCCGTAGTGTCGCATGCCAGCACACGATTTTGCAGATCTGCTATATTTGTGCGTGCGTGCGTGCGTTTGCGGTAATCTTGCGCAGTTAATGGAGATATGGATCAGATCCAGTCTCTTGTCAAATAAAGGCATCATTAAGCGAGACACCTCTTCTGTCAGCTGGCGATAGGTTTGGTGGAGTGAGGTCTCCAGTTTTGGAGAAGTTCCGGTGAATGAGGACCGGACAGTGATGCAGACGGAGTCTGAGGAGGTCTAGGCCCCTGTTTGTCTTTACCGGCTTTTCCCTTCGTCATTGCTTCTATTTTAGAGTTGGTCCCTTGAGATTGCCTAGTAAGACGTGGAGGCTGAGCGTGTCTATGAAGAAATTTGTCCATTATCAAGACAGGAAGAGAGATGGAAGGGCTGGGATTAGGTCAGGCGGGTCGTCTCCTACATTTCAGGGTTACGGCATTAGCATTTTATCAGAATCTGCAATTTATAGAACAAAAATAAATAAATGGTGCAACAAATAGGACTAGGACGACCACTAGATGGCAGCAACATCACAAGCATTCAACTATTACTGAAGCCAGATGATAGTGAAGTATGAGCAGTCAGGCCAGTACAACAGGCAATGTAGTTATCCAGACCGCATTTATGCCAGATTACAAGCGTGCAGCCCAGGATTGAAACAAGCAGAGTTCAAAATGTGCACGCAACAGGTCTCTACGTGGCCCCTGTACTCAGCAGAAGATTATACTCAGTCCTTGAAAGGGGATACACTGTACTCACTCAGTACCAGGAGACATCTCCGGTCTGGGTGCTTTACTTTGAAAGATGAAGACGAAAAGCACTCAAAATGGCAGCCAACCTCCTGATGATTAGGTAGGGGCCAGGTCACTCAGATCTTCCCCCTTAGAGAGCCAGGCAAGGGTTTTTCAGCTCCCTCCAGCGTCCCCTGTGAGTGGGGATGATGTTCACCTCACAGTCCCCCTCCGCGAGGCAGCCGGGGATCCCAGGTGCAGTGGGGAGACCCTTCAACAGCCTCAAGGCCAGCAGCAGTGGCCAGCCGGCTCCGGATGAGGCAGGATGGCAGGTCCCAAGATGACCGACGACTCCACGTGGAGGACAGGTGCGCGACGCCAGCAGTCCTCACTGGCAAGAAAACGTCCCCGGGAGGCAGTACAGGGGCTCCGAGACCCTCCCCGAGGGGAGATGGAAGGCAGCAGCTCCGGCGCAACCACCCGGCCGACCCCACTCGTGGCAGAGCAGTAGGCCCCAAGATGGCAGACGATCACTAGGGCGGCGCGTCTCACTGGAGACACAGATGACTCCCGGAGCAAATGCGCAGCTCCGACGGTGCAGGGGAGGGTGTCCTGCGAACCCACCACAAGAAGGAGGACAGCGAGCCTCCGATGGCAGCGATTGCAGCTGGATTCCCTGCTCAGCACACGGAGCCGAGGTAAGATGCGGCCACTCAGAATGCCCCGCCTCCGGAAGTCCCCTAAAATATATTCTAATAAAAAGGAGACCCCAAAATCCTCTAGGTGCGCCTTTGCTTTGGAGGCCGGTTCTTCAGTCCATTACCGCACTAGAGCCACATGTGGGACATTTCTAAAAATCGCAGAATCTGGGCAATAAATATTGAGTTGCGTTTCTCTGGTAAAACCTTTTGTATTACAGAAGAAAAATTGATTAAAATGTATTTTCCAACAAAAAATACATTTCCCCTCTACTTTGATTTAATTTCTGTGAAACACCTTTAAGGGTTAAGAAACTTTTTTAAAATTGGGTGACTTATAGGGAAAAATAAAAGGATGTTCAAAAAACGATGCCAACATAAAGTAGACATATGGGAAATGTTAATTAGTAATTATTGTGTGTGGTATTACTATCTGTCTTACAAGCAGATACATTTAAATTTAGAAAAATGCACATAGTTACATAGTTACATAGTTAGTACGGCTGAAAAAAGACACATGTCCATCAAGTTCAACCAAGGGAAGGGAAAAGGGAAGGAAAAATTTCTACACATAGGAGCTAATATTTTTTTGTTCTAGGAAATTATCTAACCCTTTTTTAAAGCCATCTACTGTCCCTGCTGTGACCAGCTCCTGCGGTAGGCTATTCCATAAATTCACAGTTCTCACTGTAAAGAAGCCTTGTCGCCTCTGCAGCTTGAACCTTTTTTTCTCCAGACGGAGGGAGTGCCCCCTTGTTTTTTGAGGGGGTTTTACAAGGAACAGGATATCACCATATTTTTTGTATGTGCCATTAATATATTTATATAAGTTAATCATGTCCCCCCTTAGTCGTCTTTTTTCAAGGCTAAATAGGTTTAATTCTTTCAATCTTTCCTCATAACTTAAATTCTCCATGCCCCTTATTAGCTTCGTTGCTCTTCTTTGTATTTTTTCCAACTCCAGGGCATCCTTTCTATGAACTGGAGCCCAGAACTGAACTGCATATTCTAGATGAGGCCTCACTAATGCTTTGTAAAGTGGCAATATTACATCCCTGTCCCGCGAGTCCATGCCTCTATTAATACACGACAATATCCTGCTGGCCTTTGAAGCAGCTGATTGACACTGCATGCTGTTATTGAGTTTATGATTTACAAGAACACCCAGATCCTTCTCAACAAGTGAATCCGCCAGTGTAGCGCCCCCTAGGACATATGATGCATGCAGGTTGTTGGTACCCAGATGCATAACTTTACATTTATCTACATTAAACTTCATCTGCCAAGTGGACGCCCAAACACTTAGTTTGTTTAAATCTGCCTGCAATTCACAAACATCTTCCATAGTCTGAACTATATTACATAGCTTGGTGTCATCTGCAAAAATAGAAATAGTGCTATTAATCCCTTCCTCTATATCATTAATAAATAAGTTGAATAATAGTGGTCCCAGCACTGAACCCTGGGGTACACCACTTATAACCGGGGACCATTCAGAGAAGGAATCATTGACCACAACCCTCTGGATACGGTCCTTGAGCCAATTCTCAATCCAATTACAAACTATATTTTCTAAACCTATAGTCCTTAAATTTACCCATTAGGCGTCTATGGGGGACAGTGTCAAATGCCTTTGCAAAGTCCAAAAACACTAAATCCACAGCGGCCCCTTTGTCTAGACTTCTGCTCACCTCTTCATAAAAACAGATTAGGTTAGTTTGACAACTTCTGTCCTTAGTAAAACCGTGCTGGCTGTCACTTATAATGCTATTTATTGTCACATAATCCTGTATATAGTCCCTCAATAGCCCCTCAAACATTTTCCCCACGATGGATGTTAAGCTTACTGGTCTATAATTACCCGGGGAAGACCTAGAGCCCTATTTGAAAATAGGCACCACATTTGCCCTGCGCCAGTCCCTTGGCACTATACCAGTCACTAGAGATTCTCTGAATATTATGAAAAGGGGGACAGAAATAACTGAACTAAGCTCTTTAAGAATTCTAGGGTGTAACCCATCTGGTCCCGGAGCCTTGTGCACATTTTATTTAATTTAGCTTGGACCATCTCTACATTCATCCAATTCAGTATATCAACTGATATATTAACAGCACTGGCACCGGCTACATCAGCTGCTCTTTCTTCTGTTGTATATACAGAACTAAAGAACCCATTTAGTCACTCTGCCTTCTCTTGATCCCCTGTGATCAACTCCCCATTACCATTATCTAGGGGTCCTACATGTTCAGACCTTGGCTTTTTTGCATTTATATGCTTGAAGAATTTTTTAGGATTTGTTTTACTATCCTTGGCCATGTTTGCACATTTTCTCTAAAGTTTGGTGATTTTCACAAACAAATACTGAATTTATTGATCAAATTTTTCCACTAACATACAGTACAATATGTCACGAGAAACCAATCTCAGAATCGCTTGGATAGGTAAAAGCATTCCCAAGTTATTACCACGTAAAGGGACGCGTCAGATCTGAAAAAATTGGCTGCGTCCTCAAGGCCAAAACAGGCTCAGTCCTGAAGGGGTTAAGAAATGTATTGTACGCATCGCAGTCACTGTGACAATCAGTAACATTTATAAGAAAGCCAAAAAGTCATTGATTGCCAAACACGATCCTCAGATGCATTTGAAACATACATAACTTTTAGTTCAAAGTGAATATAAAAAGGAAGAAATTCAAGCCCCTCCAACAAAAGGCTATGTCCATATTCCTGAATGCTTGGGACTTCCCAGTGTTGTTTAATACTTGCAGAATTGATGGCAACTGGGCAAAATGCAATTTGGTAAGGTGCCGAATGCAAGTGTTTCCTACTTTGGCAAATTCACTCCCCCTGCACTTCTGTTTAGGGGGAAGACTGATGGCAACAAACATCTAACATAGCAGCTTCTTATTAGCCTGGGAACCTGTTATCCAAGCTGTTCATTCAGTGGATAAAGCGGTGTTTACACCACACATATAGTGACCCATCGGCTCTACCAATGTATATACCAAATGTGTCCATAGGCTAGAATGCATGCGACGTATGCCACAATAATGGCATGCATTCATACGTATGTGTCAACATACCTTTTATTTTACTGTATTGAAAAGCAACCTGTAAAATAAAAAGAATTCCATGCAGTATACGTATATTGTGCAGCCAATGGGCC
Source organism: Rhinoderma darwinii (assembly GCF_050947455.1). Taxonomy (NCBI): domain Eukaryota; kingdom Metazoa; phylum Chordata; class Amphibia; order Anura; family Rhinodermatidae; genus Rhinoderma; species Rhinoderma darwinii. Next base: position 1,892,199 of record NC_134695.1, read on the forward strand.
ACAGTGCCTTGTGAATGTTTAACTTTCCTTGGTATTTTTCCGTTTTTTCTGCCATACAACCTGGTATTAAAGTAAATTGAAAATTTGATTTTAATGTAATGGACCTGATAAAATAATTAAAAAATTGCTACAGTGGTATAAAAAAAAATGTAAAAAAAAAAAAATTGGACAATTAAACATAATAGTTATAAAAATTGAAAATTTGTGGGTGAATAAGTATTCATCCCCTTTTCTACAAAACCCCTAAATAAGGTCTGGATAAACCAATTAACCTCAGTCCCATAATTAGTTGAATAAGCCCCCCTGTATGCAAAGTGTCACATGATGTCAGTAAAAATACACCAGTACTGAAAGGCCTCTGCCTACAACATTACGAGCAACATGAAGACCAAGGAGCTCTCCAAACAGGTCAGAGACAAAGTTGTGGAGAAGTCTAGATCACAGTTGTGTTATAAAACATAAAATATCCTAAGCTTTCAACATCCCACGGAGCAACATTAAATCTATCATAACAAGATGGCAAGAATATGGCACAACTACAAACCTGCCAAGAGAAGGCAGCCCAGCAAAACGCACAGACTGGCCACAGTGGAGATGGAAGGATGTGTTTATAAAACCACTATTAGCCATCCACTCCACAGAGTAGGGCTTTATGGAAGAGTAGACAAAAAAAAGGTAAGTCCTATTATGTTGTGGTGTGAACTATATTAGCGGAAAGCAACGTAATATTATGCGACCACAAAAAACGCTCATTAATCAGCACACTTATTGCAATAGAGCTGTAATGGCTGCTGTCCTAGACAGCAGCCTATCACAGCTAATCGCCTAGGAACCAAACTCACTAATAAAATATGTCCGAAAAATGCATATTAAATGGTTGGCTCCGGCTCCGACACGGAATCAGCAAGTGATGAGGATGCCCCGTTCTTCTGGTAGTCATCCAGCGATGAGGACGTACCCCCAAGAAGGCGCCCAAAGTCAACCACAGTTGAAGCCCCCAAGATAAGGAACCCCATAAGGACCCCCATCAGAAATTTATTAGAATCAGACCCCTGAATACACTGGCAGCTCATGGATCAGTTTGACATGGCTGGGCTCAGTGAGAGAGGCTTTTTTAACCCCTTAAGAACGCAGCCTAGTTTGGGCCTTAAGGCTCAGAGCCCATTTTTCAAATCTGACATATTTCGCTTTATGTGGTAATAACGTCTGAATGCTTAAACCTTTCCAAGCGATTCTGAGATTGTTTTCTCGTGACACATTGGGCTTCATGTTCGTGGTAAAATTTGGTCGATATATTCAGTGTTTATTGGTGAAAAATTGCAAAATTTAGAGAAAATTTTGAAAAAAATAGCATTTTTCTGAATTTAAATGCATCTGCTTATAAAACAGACGGTTATACCACCCAAAATAGTTACCGTACTAGTTCACATTTCCCATATGTCTACTTTAGATTGGCATAGTTTTTTGAACATTCTTTTATTTTTCTTGGACGTTACAAGGCTTAGAACATAAACAGCAATTTCTCATATTTTTAAGAAAATTTCAAAAGCCTTTTTTTTAAGGTACCTCTTCAGTTCTGAAGTGGCTTTTAGGGGCCTACATATTAGAAACCCTGATAAAACACCCCATTTTAAAAACTAGACCCCTCAAAGTATTCAAAACAGCATTTTTAACGTTTTTTAACCCTTCAGGCATTTCACAGGAATTAAAGCAAAGTGGAGGTGAAATTTGCAAATTTCATTTTTCTTGCTGAATTTCAATTTTCTTAAAAAAAATTTCTGTAACATAGAAGGTTTTACCAGAGAAACACTACTAAATATGTATTGTCCAGATTCTGCAGTTTTGAAGAGGTTTTGAGGTGCCAAAACAGTAGGAATACCCCAACTGTGACCCCATTTTGGAAACTACACCCCTCAAGGAATTCATTTATGGGTGTTGTTACCATTTTGACCGCACAGTTTTTTCCCAGCACCTATTTGAATTGGGGTGTGAAATTAAAAAATGCCATTTTTTCCAATAAGATGTCATTTGTGATCAAAATTTCTTATTTTCACAGGGAACAAAATACCCCATTTTGTTGCCCAATTTGTCCTTAGTGCGGCAATACCCCATTTGTGGTGATAAACTGCCGTTTGGGCCCATGGGAGGGCTCAGAAGGAAAGGAGCGCTATGTGTTTGTTGGAGTCCAGATTTTGCTGGATTGGTTTTCGGGTACCATGTCGCATTTGCAGAGCCCCAGAGGTATCAAAGCAATGGAAACCCACCATAAGTGACCCCATTTTGGGAACTACACCCCTCAAGGAATTCATTTATGGGTGTTGTGACCATTTTGACCGCATAGTTTTTTCACAGAACTTATTTGAATTGGGCTGGGAATGAAAACAAAATTAATTTTTCCCAATAATATGTAGTTTTGGCTGAAAATTTCTTATTTTCACAAGAAACAAAATACTCCATTCTGTTGTGCAATTTGTTCTGAGTTCCGCAATACCCCATTTGTGGTGATAAACTGCGGTTTGGGTCCATGGGAGGGCTCAGAAGGAAAGGACCACCATTTAGCCTACTGGGGATTTTCTGGTGCGTAGTCATGTTGCAGAAGCCCCTGAGGTACGAGTACAGTTGAAACCCGCAAGAAGTGACCCCGTTTTAAAAACTACACCCTTAAGGCATTCATCTAGAGGTGTAGTGAGCATTTTGACCGGAGACATACACCCCATAAACTGTAATGTGGGTTCTCCTGGGTACGGCAATACCCTACATGTGGCTGTTATCAGCTGCCTGGGCACACAGCAGGGCCCAGAGGGGAAAGACGAGGGGGGATAAGCTGTGCGGAGTACATCAGGGTAAGTAAAATTGGGGTAAATTATAAACCAAGGGATGTATGATAAATTTTAAAACACTTTCATACAGAGCTCTGGTTTTTCGGGACACGTGTCACATTGTTATAAGGGAGGACACAATATATCAGACTTTGCACCTCTTTTGACTTTTTCCCTTCTTGCCAGTTTGGGGAACTTCTCCTGGAAAGTGTTGCCCTGGTACGATGCGTGTGGCCTCGCTTCCAGAAGTACTGGGTGCTCCCTCTTCTTGGTCCCTAAAGATTAGGTTCTTGATAACCACCTCTTGAAATTCCAGGAAAGTTCCCGTCTGGCCTGCACATCGACGTAGCACGTACACATTGTACAAAGCCATCTGTATGATGTGCACGGCCAGCTTCTTATACCAAACCGCATGGCGCTGTAGGGCTTCAGGACTTGATCTGACAAGTCCATCCCTCCCATGTACCTATTGTAGTCCAGGATGCAGTCTGGTTTAGGGGTCTCTGTACTGGTACCTCGTACAGGTACATGGGTACTGGTGTGGCCATGTATTGTTGTCAATTCAAGGACATCTCTTGTCCTTGACACACAATATGTTGCTGCTAGATTGTGCCCTGCTCTCACCCCTTCTTGTTTGCCCAAGCAGAGTCTTAGGGAGGCCTCTCAGATTTCTTCTAGCAGTGCCGCATGCCGCAGGACTGGAAGCGAGGCAGTTGAAGAGTGGGACGCTGGTATAAAAATTATCCAGGTAGAGGTGGTGAGCCTGGTCCAGCAGTGGGTGCACAAAATCCCACACAATTTTTGCATTAACTCCCAGTAAGGGGGGGGGGTGCATTCTGGGGGCTGAATACTGCTGTCTTTCCCTTCATATATCCTAAATTTGTAGGTATACCCTGATGCACTCTCGCACAGCTTATACATCTTCACGCCATACCTTGCCCTCTTACCCGGCAGGTACTCGCGAAAGTGAACCCTCCCTTTAAAATGTACCAAGGACTTATCAATAGAAATACACGTCTCGGGGGTGAATGCTTGGGAAAACCGGGCACTGAAATGGTCTAATAGGGGTCTCTGTTTATACAAACGGTCAAAACTGGGGTCATCTCGTGGTGGGCACGGCTCATTATCAGTATAATGTAAGAAGCGAATAATTTATTTATTTTTTTAGGTTCCAGTTCAGTTCTGAAGTTGCTTTGAAGGGCCTATATATTAGACACCGCTATCAAACACCCCATTTTAGAAACTAGACCCCTCAACGTTTTTGCTACAGCATTTAGAAAGTTTATGAACCCTTTAGGTGTTTCACAGGAACTTAGAGCAAAGTAGAGGTGAAATTTACATTTTTTTTTTGGTCAGAAAATCCTTTTTATACCATTTTTTTCTAACACAAAAGGTTTTACCAGAGAAACGCAACTCAATACTTATTTCCCAGATTCTGTAGTTTTGAGAAAAATCCCACACATGGCCCTCGTGCGGTAATGGACTGATGCACGGGCCTCCCAAGCAAAGGCACACCTAGTGGATTATGAGCCCTCCTTTTTATTAGGCACCATGTCCGGTTTGAAGAGGTCTTGTGGTGCCAAAACAGTGGAAACCCCCCCAACAGTGACCCCATTTTGGAAACTAGACCCCTTGAGAAATACATTGTGGCTTTTTGATCAGTTTTTATTCTATTTTTAGGTGGCGTGGTGACTAAAAAACAGCAATTCTACTATTGTTTTTTTATTCTATTTTTTTTTACAGCGTTCACCGTGCGCTATAAATGACATTCACTTTATTCTGCGGGGCGATACGATTACGGCGATACCATATGTTTATATTTTTTTTTTTTATGTCTTATGGCGTTTGCACAATAAAATACGTTTTGTAAAAAATCATTAACTTTTCGTGTTACCTTATTCTAAGAGCCAGAACTTTTTTATTTTTCCATCAATAAAGCCGTGCGAGGACTTATTTTTTGCGTAACGAACTGTAGTTTCAATCATTACCATTTTTAGGTAAATGCGACTTTTTGATCTCTTTTTATTCCATTTTTTGGGAGGTGAAGTGACCAAACAATTGTTATTCTGGCACGGTTTATTATTATTTTCTTTTACGGCATTCACCGCGCGGGATAAATAACGAAATTATTTTGTAGTGTAGGCCGTTACGGACGCGGCGATTATATATTTTTATTAATAATAAAGGACTGATAAGGTAAAAGGGGGGATTTTTACTTTTAAATCTTTTATTTTTATACATCTTTTTTACTTTATTACTTTGTCCCACTAGGGGACTTGAGGGCAGGAGGCCCTGATCGCTATTCTAATACACTGCACTACATAGGTAGTGCAGTGTATTAGAACTGTCAGCTACTCACTGACAGCAAGCATAGTGGGTCCTGACTTCGTCTGGACCCACTAGGCTTCCGTCTATGGCATAGCCGGACGCCATTGTTTGGTTCCGGTTGCCATAGTCACCATCGCCAGCCGCTATCGTATAGCAGGCTGGCGATTGTAGCTTAACCCCTAAAAAGCCGTGATCGCTATTGAACACGGCTTTTCAGGGGTTAATCAGCGGGGACACAGCGATCGGTCCCCGCTGTAGGAGCTGTGACAGCTGCTGTACGAGACAGCAGCTGTCACAGCTCCTGCATGTGTCGGGAGGACGGCTGAAATGGCCGTTACTCCCGAGACGTACTATGATTACCATGACCTAATAGTACGTCCAGGAGCAGGAAGGGGTTAAGCACTTTTTCACTGATTAATGAGCTAATAGTGTCCCGGTGTAATTTGTATGAATAGCAGTTTATTAACCAAAACCCCACATTATTTTATGCCCAGTCCCACAGATGGACCCCCATAGTTGCAGCAGATTTTGCGGCCTGATATTAAATATAGGGCTTTTAACCCCTTCCCGCTTTGGCCTCTTTTGACATTCCTGACAGAGCCTCATTTTTCAAATCTGACATGTTTCACTTTATGTGGTAATAACTTCGTAATGCTTTTAACTATCCAAGCGATTCTGTGATTGTTTTCTCGTGACACATTGGACTTCATGTTACTGACAAAATTTGCTCAATACATTTAACCCCTTCCCGACATTTGACGTAAATGTACGTCATGGAAAGCATTGACTTCCCGCAAAATGGCGTACATTTACGTCAAATGTTTGGCACCGGCTCAGAAGCTGAGTCGGTGCCATCATCGTCGAATCTCAGCTGTATCTTACAGCTGACATCCGACTAACGGCAGGGACCGAAATTAGCTTCGATCCCCGCCATTAACCCCTTAAGTGCAGCGCTCAAACGCGATCGCTGCACTTAAGGTGTTTGCAGCTCATCGGAGCCCCAGCAATGAAATTGCCGGGGTTCCGGTGGCTGCAATGGCAACCGGAGGCCTAATACTGGCCTCCCGGTCTGCCTAGCACCGAAGCCGGTCAAGATTCGCCCGCCGGCGGAGCCTGATCGGCTTCCGTAGCTGCCGGCAAGATGGCGCCGGGTCAGGAGCTGATCCGGCGTCATCAGCGGTGGAAGTCAGCTGTACTGTACAGCTGACATCCACCTGTAACGGCAGGAACCGGAGCTAGCTCCGATCCCTGCCATTAACCCCTTCGATGCAGCAATCGAAAGCGATTGCTGCATCGTAGCGGTTACTAGCAGATCGCCAGCCCTGACAGGCAATCAGGACTGGCGACTGCTGTTATGGCAACAGGAGACACAATGGTCTCCTGCTCTGCCATTACGGAAGCCGATTTAGGCCCCGCCGGGAGGCGAAACCTAATCGGCTTGCTGTCAGTGAATGACTGACAGATCTAATACATTGCACTACATAGGTAGTGCAATGTATTAGAAAAAAAAAAATCTGACCGTTGGACCTTCAAGTCCCCTAGTGGGACTTGAAGAAAAGTGTAAAAAAAAGTATAAAAAAGTGTAAAAAAAAGTGCAAAAAATAAAAGTTTGAAACCAATAAAAGTTTCAAGTAATCAAATAAAACACAATCCCCCTTTTACTCTTATCAAGTCCTTTATTATTGAAAAATAATAATAAACCATATGTTTTTGGTATCGCCACGACCGCAACGACCTGAGGTATCAAAATATTATATTATTTATTGCACGCGGTGAACAGTGTAAAAAAAAAAAAAACTTAAAAAACTTTACCAGTTTCTGTTTTTTGATCACTTTGCCCTACAAATATTAGAATAAAAAGTGATCAAAAAGTCGCACGTATCCAAAAATGGTACCTATAAAAACTATAGCTCGTCCCGCAAAAAACAAGCTCTCATACACCTCTGTCGACAAAAAAAATAAAAAGTTATGGTTCTCACAACTTGGCGACAGAAAAAATACATTCTTTATACAAAAGTAATTTTATTGTGCAAAAAGTTGTAAAACAAAAAAAAGTGCTATAAATTAGGTATCGCCAGAATCGTACTGACCCACAGAATAAAGTTGACATGTAATTTATAACGCATGGTGAACGCTGTATAAAAAAAACGAAAAAAGCTGTGCCAGAATTGCGTTTTTTTGTTTACCTGGCATCCCAAAAAATAGGATAAAAGGTGATCAAAAAGTCAGATGTACCCCAAAATGGTACCAATAATAACTACAGCTCGTCCCGCAACAAACCAGCCCTCATACCGCTACGTCTATGAAAAATAAAATTAGTTAATGCTCCAATAAGTCAGGAAATAAAAAAATATGCAGTTGTGCCCGAGGGGAACATTTCTTCTGTTTCAAGAGGCGATTTATCAAGGACCTAAAATTAAGGAACAAGGAAGGGGAGAGCCCAAACACATCCGCTGGAAGAGACGGTGCCCGTATTATACCAGGACAACACTTTCCCAGCAAAATTCCCCAAACTACAAAAGGTGCGGAGTGTGGACCAAAAGGGGGATAAGAAATGACACCATTTATCAGTGCGACACTGGCCTGTGCGGAAAGGATTGCTTCACAGCGTAACACATCTATGGATTATTTTTTTTTATATACCACCTGACTATGCCCCTTATATACTCCGCCCCGCTTACATGTACCCCCACATTATAAAACACCAGCAATACTCAAACAAATATAGTACCAAGCAAAATCCGCTCTCCAAAAGCCAAATGGTGCTCCCTCGGCTCTGAACCCTACAGCGTCCCCAAACAGCAGTTTCCTTCAACATATATGGCATCGTCATACCCGGGAGAACCCTTTTAACAATTTTTGGGGTGTGTGTCTCCAGCGTCATAAGCTGGGCATGACATATTTGCCACTGAATGGCATATCTAGAGAAAAATATAAATTTTTAATTTGCACCATCCGCAGCGCATTCATTTATGGAAAAGACCTGTGGGGTGAAAATGCTCACTACACCCATTAATAAATGCCTTGAGGGGAGCAGTTTCCATAGTGGGGGTCACTTATCAGGGGTTTCTTTTTAACCAATACTTTGTAAATCGCCAAATTAGGCCTCCACTCCGCATGGTACTCTTCACTTCTGAGCCCTGTCATATGTCCAGACAAGATTAGGGCCACATGTAGGGTGTTTCTAAAACCGGGAAACTCCGCATAATAATTAGAGAGCTGTCTTGTTATGGTGGCACAAGCCGGGCACCACATATTGGCATATCTATGGAAAAAAAATCCCATTTTCACTCTGCAACATCGAGTGAACACTAATTTCTACAAAACACCTGCAGGGTTAAAATGCTTACTACACCCCTTGGTAAATGCATTGAGGGGTGTAGTTTCCAAAATGGGGTCACTTCTGGGGGGTTTCCACTGTTTTGGGCCCACAGGCGCCCAGAAACCAATCCAGCAACATCTGCACTCCAAATGGCGGTCCTTCCCTTCTGAGCCCTGCCGTTTGCCCAAACAGCAGTTTATGACCACATATGGGGTATTGCCGTACTCGGGAGAAATTGCTTTACAAATGTTGGGTTCTTTTTTTCCTTTATTTGTTGAGAAAATGAAAAAATTTGCGCTAAAGCTACGTCTTATTGAAGAAAAAGGACTGTTTTTATTTTCACTGCCCAATTCTAATAAATTCTATGAAACATCTGTGGGGTCAAAATGCTCACTACACCCCTAGATGAATTCCTCAAGAGGTGTAGCTTCCTAAATGGAGTCCCTTTTTGGGCGTTTTCATTGTTTTGTCCCCTCAGGGGCTTTGCAAATGTGACCTGGCCTCCGCAAATCATTCCTGCTAAATGTGATCTCAAAAAGCCAAATAATGCTCTTTCCCTTCTAAGCCCTGCCGTGTGTCCAAACAGCCGTTACATGTGGGGTATTGTTTTACTCGGGAGAAATTGCTTTACAAATTTTGCGGTGCTTTTTCTCCTTCAGTCCTTGTGGAAATTATAAAAAATTAGCTAAACCTACATTTTCTTTGAAAAAAATTTCGATTGTCATTTTCAGGGCCTACTTCCAATAATTTATGCAAAAAAACCTGTTGCGTCAAAACGCTCACTATACCCCTAGATAATTTCCTCAATGGGTGTAGTTTCCAAAATGGGGTCACTTGTGGGGGGTTTCCACTGTTTTATTCCCTCAGGGGCTTTGTAAATGTGACATGGCCTCCACAAACCATTCCTGCTAAATGTGAACTCCAAAAGCCAAATAGTGCTCTTTCCCTTCTCAGCCACGCCGTGTCTCCAAACAACCGTTTATTACCACATGTGAGGTATTGTTTTACTCGGGAGAAATTGCTTTACAAATTTTGCGGTGCTTTTTCTCCTTTAGTCCTTGTGGAAATGAGAAAAAAAAAAAAATCGCTAAACATACATTTTCTTTGAAGAAATGTTGATTTTAATTTTCACGGCCTACTTCCAATAATTTCTGTAAAAAACCTGTGCGGTCAAAATGCTCACTACAACCCTAGATAATTTCCTTGAGGTGTCTAGTTTCCCAGATGGGGTCACTTTTGGGGGATTTGTACTGTTTTGTCACTGCAAGAGCCCTTCAAACCTGACATGGTGCCTAAAATATATTCTAACAAAAATAAGGCCCCAAAATCCACTAGGTGCTCCTTTGCTTCTGAGGCCGGTGCTTCATTCCAGTAGCACGCTACGGCCACATGTGGGATATTTCCTAAAACTGCAGAAACTGGGCAACAAATATTGAGTTGCATTTCTCTGGTAAAACCTTCTGTGTTATAAAAAAAAAAATTGTATTAAAAATTTATTTCTGCAGAAAAATATGAAATTTGTAAATTTCACCTCTACTTTGCTTTAATTCCTGTGAAATGTGTAAAGGGTTAAGACATTTTCTAAATGCTGTTTTGAATACTTTGAGGGGTGAAGTTTTTAAAATGGGGTGACTTTTTGGGGTTTTCTAATATATAAGGCCCTCAAAGCCACTTCACAACTGAACTGGCCCCTGTAAAAATAGCCTTTTGAAATTTTCTTGAAAATGTGAGAAATTACTGCTAAAGTTCTAAGCCTTGTGATGTCATAGAAAAATAAAAGGATGTTCAAAAAACGATGCCAATCTAAAGTAGACATATGGGTGATGTTAATTAGCAACAATTTTGTGTGGTATAACTGCCTGTCTTACAAGCAGATACATTTAAATTGAGAAAAATGCTAATTTTTGCAATTTTTCGCTAATTTTTGGTGTTTTTCACAATTAAATACTGAACATATCGAGCAAATTTTGCCAGTAACATAAAGTCCAATGTGTCACGAGAAAACAATCTCAGAATCGCTTGGATAGGTGAAAGCATTCCGGAGTTATTACCACATAAAGTGACACGTCAGATTTGAAAAATGAGGCTGTCAGGAAGGTCAAAAGTGGCTAAAGAGGAAAGGGGTTAATATTGCATTGTTAAAAACACCAAAATGTAGCATTTTTCTAAATTTAAAATGTATCTTTTTTTTGTTGCCAATTAACATCCCCCATATGTCTACTTTAGATTGGCATCGTTTTTTGAACATCCTTTTATTTTTCTATGACGTCACAAGGCTTAGAACTTTAGAAGCAATTTCTCACATTTTCAAGAAAATGTCAAAAGGCTATTTTTACAGGGGCCAGTTCAGTTGTGAAGTGGATTTTAAGGCCTTATATATTAGAAACCCCCAATAATTCACCCCGTTTTAAAAAACGTCACCCCTCAAAGTATTCAAAACAGCATTTAGAAAGTTTCTTAACCCTTTAAATGTTTCACAGGAATTAAAGCAATGTAAAAGGTTAAATTAATTTATTTTTTTATGCACGGTTCACCGTGTGGAATAAATAACAATGCTTTTATAGTTCAGGCCGTTACGGTCGCGGCGATGCGAAATATGATGGTTTATTTTTTTTCAATAATAAAAGGACTTGATAAGGGAAAAAGGGAGATTGTGTTTTATTTTAGGACTTAAAACTTTTATTATTTTTTTACAACTTTTTTTTTCGCTTTTCTTTTAGTCCCACTAGGGGACTTGAAGGTCCAACTGTCAGATTTAATTTTTTCTCTAATACATTGGACTAGCTATGTAGTGCAATGTCTTAGATCTGTCAGTCATTCACTGACCGCAAGCAGATTAGGCTTCACCTCCAGGCGGGGCCTAATCGGCTTCCGTTATGGCAGAGCAGGAGGCCATTGTTTGGCCTCCTGTTGCCATAGCAGCAGTCGGCAGTCCTGTGATTGAAGGCAGAGCTGCCGATCTGTTGACAACCACTAAAATACATCTAAGGGGTTAATGGAAGGGATAGGAGCTAGCTCCGGTTCCTGCCATTACAGGTGGAGGTCAGCTGTAACATGTGCAGCGTAGTTAGCCACCATATAGAGGGCGCCTTGTCGTGGCGGGTGGGCTCACATAATTTGATCAAAATGTACGTTAAGAAACTCCCTATTGTAAGTAGATTTAGCAGTAATGCATATTTATTTATATATAGCGGCTATGGTGGCACTAGTGTTCGCAGTGTGCAGTCGCCATTTTCTTGTGTCCTGTATAAATTTGCAGTCACAGGCGTTTCATTTTGCTGCAATGTGCTGTTCAAACTTCTGTGTTTTTAATGTATCACATATATGTGGGGTTAGTGACTGCCTCCATTTTTTGATCTTGCACTCCTCGCATTCTGCCCTGGGTGATTTTAATTAGTTTAATACTGGTTCCTACCATCCCCAGATATATGTAGGTTTAGTCCCAGTTCTGGGTGTATGTGCAGCGCTAATAGAAGTGCGTATATTTTGAAACTTTCTACTGCATTAGTCAGTGCAGGTAAAGGTCACTCATTCTGCACCACAACTTCACATGGAATTATAAGTTTCTTATATACCGGTTGTGAAAATGTCATGGACCTTGGTACAGTTCTGAAGCAGAATGGTGTTTACTTGAGTGACACCAATGTGGTGGAAAGTAGTGGCAAGCAACCCTGGGCACATTTTGTAGGATATACAATACCATTATACAATAAAGCCTTTAAGGTTACAAAAACACACACTAAGTGTACGCATAATAAACATCAATGTTCCCAACATTTTTGCATTTGTTTATTGTGATCTTCTGTGACAGGCGTCCCTCATTTACACTGCCTACAATGTATAGACCTCCGGAAACGTATACTTGATGGCAACTATTCTGCACCTGTATGAAAAGGTCTTTATTGAAACAGTGTAAACCAACATTGCAGCTACCCCTTGTACTCACTTTTGCAGGAGTGGAATATGAATCTAGTAGGTTTTCCTCTTCCGTCTCTACTTCGATACTTGAATAAGTTAAGGACATGAAACAGTCAGTGATGGTTGAATGCATGCTGCAATGTTTATTAAAGCAGCAAAGATGGTACAATCTGGAATAGCAGAAAATAAAAAGGATACAGCTCTTGAATGCTGTTAAAATCCCTATTGCCACAATGTTTTTCTTTTTTCAAATTTGGACGTTTTGAGTTTTTTCTATTAAGAACCTAAACGAAAACCGTTGAAAGTGAAAATATATCATTACTGCATTGTGGACACGTAAACCCCAAATAAACTAAATCCACCAATGTCTCATTGTAGATGGATGTGGCCCTCCAGAACTCCCTTACCAGCCTAGAGATCTCCTGAAAACCCAAGACTCTGCTGAATAATTCGTATTTTTTTATTTATAACCCTAAAACAACCAGTATTACGTAGAGGTAGTTCTTTTTAGCTGATTGGTTGAGAAGAATGATGCGTTCTTCTCGTTAACGCCAAAAAAGCAAAGGCTTTGTATACAGAACCTCACGAAAAGTCACGTGACACGGTAACTACAGAACCAAGAATTGTCTTTCTCAGGAGGTCCCGCCAGTATGGGGGGCTGCTATGTAATGTATGCATTACATGGGTGGTCATTCATTTGCAGCAGCTGACGCAGGGAAAACGTATGGCCAGATGTGCCGTCCCCTGGTGATAACTGAGGGTTAGAGAAGCCGGAGCTGCGGTGATCAACTTTTTGTGGCACAACCCCTTTAAGCACTTTGGGGGCACTGTTGAGGCTTCGATCACATCTGCGTTGGGACTCTGTTCATGGGTTCAGTCTGACCTTTCCATCAGGGGAACGGATTAACGGAATCCAAACTAGGTTTCCAATTGCAACACCATTTATTTCAATGGTGACGGATCCGGAGCAAATGGTTTCCGTTTGTCACCGTTGTGTAAAGGTTCTATTGTTTTTAGGGAATCAATACCGTAGTCGACTGCGCTATCGATTCCGTTAAAATAACTGAATTCTTACACAACGATGAAAAATGGAAACCATTTGCACCGCATCCGTCAACATTGAAATAAATGGTGATGCAAAACAGAAACCTATGGCTTGCGTTTGTTTCATTTTGGATTCCGTTCATGGGTTTCCCTGACGAAAAAGTCAGATGGAATCCATGAACGGAGTCCCGATGCAGATGTGAACGAAGCCTAAAGGGTGTAATTTTACCCACTAGTAGAACTCTAGTGGGGCTTTATACATAGGTCTTTATTTTAATAGGGGTTTTATAAATAAATAAAAATACACCAAGGTTCAATGAAATATTTTCTCTCAGACATACAGTAAATTCTGAGGCCACATTGTAAGAGAGTAACTAGTAGTTATGCAAGTCCATGTCAAAAACCTAAAGAAAACACACAGACAAGTTCAAGAACATATTGGTTAATTTAAAAGCTGAAACATTCCAAAATGGTTATTGATATAGAGAAACATAAACAAAACCGTTATACAATTTACATAAAAGACCAACAGGATTATGTGAAGGTGGTGATCTGTGAAGAAGGGTATAAGGGCTGAATAAACAATAGAAACAAAAATTAATAAGTACATCTGCGCTCCCAGGTATGCCAAACGTTCATATGATATGGAAATGACAGAATGGATCATCCAATGCTCACAGAAATCAGGACAAGGAAAATAGTCACATACTTATATGTAAATCAATATCGGAATGACTTGTCAAATTTTCCGTTGCTGTAGAACTGGACGTTCCAGCATGTTTAACTACTGAAAAGGCCGAGGGACAGAAGAGACTTGAAGGCTCAAAGGAAACGAAAATTGCGAAACTCAAATCCACATAAAATGAACAACTTTATGCAGCCCCTAAGCTGGCCTTACACATACTATCAGAACAACACTTGTTTATCAGACAGCCATGTCCCCCGGCCACCCTATAAGGGTAACTACAATCGTAGCGGATTTGTTGCAGATTTTCCGCAGCAACATCCACATGCATTACGTGAGCAATTTACTGCAGATTCAGCCTACATGCACACGTTGAATAATTTGGTGCAGAAAATCGGCATCAAACCCGCAGATAAGCGCAGGTAAAATCTGCACTGAATGGTGCATTTTTATCATTTTGATGCGGAAACAGATGCAGATTTTATGCTGCGTATTTTGGTGCGCTTTTTTATAAACTTCTCAGATACAATAAACTTGTCAGGTCCCATTACCACTGAGGATTGAATGTTACATAGTTAGTACGGCTGAAAAAAGACACATGTCCATCAAGTTCAACCAAGGGAAGGGAAAAGGGAAGGAAAAATGTTAATTCAATGTGCTTATCTGATAGCGGATATATCTGTCACTAGCGGACTGCAGCCGCAGGCTCAGATAGAGCTCAATGTCTACACTGCATCGGTAGTGCAACAAACAAACAGAATGACTATTCCTACAATCAGATCGCATTGTAAGTTTTAAATGGGTGCGGTTTGTCATTATATTGAACTTGTATCCAATAAAAGTTACATTTTATTTATACACTTAGAATTTATTAGATAGCTGGGAAAAGGGCTTTTGTGCCTATTTTGGCCATTTGTTGTTTATTATATAGTTCTACCCGACAGCTATTTGGGGCTTTTCTCTTTTCTACAAGGATTCGTTCACATCTGTGTCAGGACTCCGTTCATGGGTTTCGTCAGAGCTTTGCGTCAGGGGATATAGGTTTCCGTTTGTATCAGTTTAGATTCTGTTCATTGGTTCCCCTGACGGAAACCTCAGACGGAACCCATGAAGGAAGCCTAAGGGTACATTCACACGCAGATTTGTTTCAGAAATTTATGCGTCCGAAAATCTGTTCTATACGTATGAATAGGGTCATTTCTGCAGCATACACATGAATTTCTGCAGGCCCCATTCAGATAAATGGAACAATCGCAGAAATATCTGCAACAAAACTGCCACGTGTGAATGAACACTAAAAATACACACTCGACTGAGTTAGGTCGAGGGACTCAAGCAGTTGCCAGTGGCCCATCTGCGGGAAGACACAAAGAATCAGACATGCTATATCCTGGTTTCCCTCAACGTTTGCCATTGTGGGACATCCAGGAGACACCCATACAGATTAGATTGTGGATTGCTGCAAAAGCATTAATCTAATGTGTATCAGCAGATTAATGGGTATTGCAGATCTGCTCCACTACCACATCGGGCAGATTTATGAATACTTGCTTATTTATGATATATCCTGCAGGAGGAAGGTGAAGCTTTAGGGAAATCTACGTAGCTTTCCCTAAAATTATAGATCATCTTTTGGCATTAATTATAGCAAATGTGTCAGGCCGTGAGTAAAAAAAAAAAGAAGAAAAACATGTAGTCAAGCAAATCTCCACTTACTTCATGCTCCAAAATACAGAGATTGCCCACAACGAGTGGTAAATTCCTAGTAGTACTGAAAGCCATCCATTCATGGACCATCTCTTCTTCAGTGAGCCGATGAACAGTACAAAGCTCCACCACTGTAGTGAAAATAAAAGGAGGCTTGTGTTAACCAAACAAGGTCCAGTTTTTGGTTCCCCATCACCTTTTCTTTCATTTACAGCACTACTAAAATCTAATACAGCAGCGATTCATAGATAGGGTTCCCCAGAAGGCGGCAACCAATACTAGAACAAAAAAAAATTAATTATGATTGGAATAGAACATAAAATTATAAAATGCTTTATCCGCTCCTACACCATGCTACTTAGAGGTAGGAGTGGAAGCATTTTTTAGGTGTTCCCCATAGTCATAAGGTTGGGAATCACTGGCCTAAAGCATACATACACCGCTTACAACCTGGCGATACATTTCAGTGCAGCGCTCAAATAGAGAGGCATTCACACTGCATAATGTATCTGTCCGGCATAGTGTCCGCTTTCAAGAGGCATTACGGTTAGAGCAAATAAGTTATTCTGTGTATAATAAGAAGTTATTAAGGTTTTCCATAAGCTTTCTGAATCAATTCTTCATGTTTTTCAAGATCTCCGCTTGTAGCCATTCAGTAGGAACTTTTATAGTTTACTGCCAGTGGATAGAAATCCGTTCTGGTCATGTGACAGACGGCTCGTTACAAGAAACAGCTCTGATAACTGTAACTGTAATCCTCCTGTACCTGTGTGTCCATCACATGACCAGGACAGATTTTATCCACTGCAAGTAAACTACGAAGGTTCTTTTTGAATGACAGCAAGCAGAGATCTTGAAAATGTTTATATCTTTTCAACTTTATGGACGATTTTTTATTATAACCTCAATTTTTTTCTTGCTAAATGAACTATAATACAGATCAAGAATAGGCCTGGGCGATATGGTCTAAAAATAAAATCTCAACAGAATTCCCTCACATTCTTTACATGGGACCGGAAACAGGGCCATATTTATTTATTTGCCTATGTGTAGTGTATGTGTTCAAGGTGCGGTTTTTACCTGCGACCGTGTGCAAGTAGCATTGGGGTGCAGTCACATGCAGCAGATTTTGTTGACAAAATGTCTGCAAATGAAAATCACTTCCATTCATCTGACTGGGGTTGTTCTGTGGCACATGCATGGATTTCTGCAACAAAATCTACTGTGTGACTGCACCCTAAGGCTGGATTCACACAACCATGTTACGTCCGTAAAGGACGGAACGTATTTAGGCCGCATGTCCCGGACCGAACACAGTGCAGGGAGCCGTGCTCCTACCATCATAGTTATGTACGACGCTAGGAGTCCCTGCCTCTCTGCAGGACAACTGTCCCGTACTATAATCATGTTTTCAGTACAGGACAGTAGTTCCACGGAGAGGCAGGGACTCCTAGCGTCGTACATAACTATGATGCTAGGAGCCCGGCTCCCTGCAGTGTGTTCGGTCCGGGACTTGCGCCCGAAATACGTTCCGTCCATCACGGAATGTGCCCTACATAAAACGCACGCACACATGATAAACTTATTATCAAAAGTAATGCCAAGGGTCACCAGGATGTACCAACACAAACATTCTCACTACCACGTGCTAACCACATACAGTCAAACAAACGTACGTTTTTCATTTACTGCATACATGCGCACGCGCGCACGCTCACTATATACAGACGTGCACAGAGAAACACATTCACTACTTAAGAGGCTCTGTCACCAGATTTTGCAGCCCCTATCTGCTATTGCAGCAGATCGGCGCTGCAATGTAGATTACAGTAACGTTTTTATTTTTAAAAACCGAGCATTTTTGGCCAAGTTATGACCATTTTCGTATTTATGCAAATGAGGCTTGCAAAAGGCTTGCATTTGCAGGTAAGTAGCTACATCGACTTACCTGCAAACGCCGATGCTGCTGCAGAATCATCTGTAGCCTCTGGTGCCGACACGATGCAGGACCTGTGAGTGACGTCACAGATCTGCACTGCCAGAAGCTGGGCGTTCTGAAGAGAAGTGGATGATACTTCTCGTCAGAAAGCCCAGCTAGTAAAAGTTGTAAACACGCCCCGATGTACGCACATAATACACGCCCACTTGGACTTTTACTTTTCAACACGCCCAGTTGTACTTTTGCAAGCCTCATTTGCATAAATACGAAAATGGTCATAACTTGGCCAAAAATGCTCGTTTTTTAAAAATAAAAACGTTACTCTTATCTACATTGCAGCGCCGATCTGCTGCAATAGCAGATAGGGGTTGCAAAATCTGGTGACAGAGCCTCTTTACAAACACGCACATATGAACACTCGCTATTTAGATGTGCGCACTCATTACATACAGTCAAATATCACACCTATGTACACACTTTATATCTGTACCATCAGACAGACATATAATGATCGCTTACCTCTTTCCTTATGGTGAAGAAGTGCAACGGAGGGAGAGATTTTTTTTTTCCACCTTTTTGGGCAGTTCCTTTTGAATCAAGCGCCATCATACAGGGCACGGCATCTAATATTAATGTTTATTTTCTTTAATAGCAGCAACAGCCGCCACAGTCACTGTCCTGTCTGCTGCCACCAATCAATTACTTACAGATGTGACTGTTGGCATCCAGGGGTAAGCAGAGGCAGCGGACATGGAGTAATACTGACGGTTCCTATGTTCACACAGAGACCGATAGGCACTAGATTTAGCCTAGGGCAACATGGCGACTTTGGCCGCGTCACTGGTCGCGCAGCAAAAGATCGCTGGCTGCCTCAAAGTCAACGTGGCCACATTGCAACCCTGCAAGAAAGCCAAACCTGCAGAGTGACACAGCAATATTTTACCACGCGACCCGTGTCGTGGCCAAAGTCACCGTGTAGCCTTGTATGTCACACACGGGGTCATTAACTGATACGGCCCAACGGTCCGAGCGCTCTGTATACTGTGTAAACATAGGAAAAGTCAGTATTAGGCCTTATTCACACGAACGTGTCCGTTTTGCACGCGCAAATAAACACTGCGCTTTGCGCGAGCAAAAGTTCCATGTGGAATGAGTATTTGGTGCGTGCCTGCGTGATTTCTGCGCATATGGCACTCTGTTTTTAGGTTTAAAAAATATAACAGCAGGAGGTGCTTTTTTTTCCATTAATTTATTTTACTACTGTAGCGCGAATCACGAGCGGCACACGGAAGTGCTTCCGTGTGCCGTGCACGATTTTCACGCACCCATTGACTTAAAAAAAAATGGCCAAGTATAGGACATGTCGTGAATTTTACACAGCACACATACGCTGCGTGAAAATCACGGACTGTCTGAACTGCCCCATTCACTAACATAGGTCCGTGCGACAAACGAGATACACGTTCGTGTGAATAAGGCCTTACGGCTGCCTCTGCTTACCCTTGGCCGACAGTCACATCCATATGTAATTGGTAGCAGCGGAGAAGAAGCAGTTTCCGTGTGGGAGGGAGGGGCATTTGAAGGAATCAAACTCGTGGCGCATTAAAAAGGTCAAATTAATTTGATTAAATCGCCCAGCCCTACTTTAAGCGATGCGTTTACTTTAAACGGAAGTGAAACTATCTTTGTCTCTTTTCTGATGGAGATAAACTGAGACCACACAAACAAATGCAAACGTAACACTTACATCCGTCATTCACTTTCATTGTAAATTAAAAAAACAAAAACACATCTCCCTTATAGAAAACAATAACCACACCGCAGTGCCATATCTGTTGTACGATGGGTATCACCCTCTTTTACTAACGGGATCCGTCGTGGTTGCCATCGTTTTGATGGGAAGATAGATACATGCAGCGCTATTCGTCCCATCAAATCTGATGGCGTCTATAGCGTAGTCTCCAACTTCAATGTGAACAGAGACTTATAAAGAAAGGGGTTGTGCAGGGGGCATAAAATGTCACCACATGGTATGACGTCATCCTTACATTTTTCTGATACGTCATCATCCTCAAAATTTACATCGAAGACAGTGAGCTCTTCTCTGATTCTCTCCAGTGACACGGGCATCCTGCCACCACAGAAATCTATGCAATCCAGACACCGGCAGATATCACTTAACGCTGAAAAATAAAGTCATAATATTATTCTTTTAGGATGCAAGATATTACCTCAGTCTCTCCGTCAGCTCAGACACGCTCCTTGTAAACACACAGATCAATGATCAAGCTAGCGAATTACAATACCTGAAGAAAAGCCTCAGTGTCCACGGAGGGCCCGGCGGTAGACGGGAAATCAGGCCCAAATACAGAGATCCGGTTATAATCAAAGCGCCTCTAACATCCGATGCCCGGTAACTGCGCTCATACAGCCAACAATACGGTAGTGAGCTTTACTCGGTACTGACCGAAAGGAATTTCCCGCGCTCAAGCAGTCTAAGCATTGGCGCGAACGGTAGCAAGTCTCGTTGTCCTGACAGACAGCCAATCAGCTTTGCGTTGCTAAGGGCTCTATGGGCGTTGTTACTGAACTTCCAGCTGACGTATTTTTATGAATCGCACACATGAGGACGGGAGCGCGGGAAGAGTTGTGTGAATGGTGAGGAAGCTAGAGAGCAGTAGCAGTGGTCTTGAGCTATTGGAAAGATATATACATATTTTTAGATTGAATTTAGCGGAAAAAATAAAAGCCTATTTTGCGTAAAATGACCACCCAGGTGTTGTTGTTAGTGACGCTTTCTTCTGTTCTCAGCCCGCCCTCCTGGGATGACCTTTCATCCCATGTGACTGCTGCATGTGTTATCCCAGGACTGCACGGACGACCGGGAAGTGTCGCCCGGGGTAAGTATAGGCTTTTTTTTTTTTTTTTTCCCAAGTGCTGGTTTCCACACAAAAACCTTCACCACAATTTAGTGCGGAATTTGCTGCAGGTTCTGGGTTGAATACGCTACATACTCGCTGACCCGTGGGAACCCCGTTTTAGGCTGTGTTCACACTGAGTTTTTTGCAGGAGGAAAATTCCTCCCTCAGAGAAAGCTCCAGTAGGTTTTTGCACAGTGGTTTGACAAAAACCGCGTCAAGGTTTTTTTTTTCCTCTTTCTGACTGATTGAAATGGGGTTTTGGAGTCAGAAACCGCCTCAAGATGGGTCATTACGCTTCTTTTTACCGTGACGCAGTTTTTTTACTCGCGGTATTTCAGGCGGTTTTTGAGGAGTTTTTTGGTGCGGTTTCCGCGTAAAAAAAACTCAGTGTGAACACAGCCTAAGGATTGTGTTTTGCTGTTTCAATACTTCGCTATAATGGATGGACCAACATCTATCAGACATGGCATATCCCATGGATAAGCCCTAATAACCCTTTAAATTAGGGGGAGTTCACACAGTTTTTCGAAGTGGATACTGTCGGAAAATGCGCCAAAAAAGTCTGAAAACGCCTCTGAATTCAATGGGGGGTCGGAGGCGGTTTTTTTTCCCATTGAAGGTCAAAAACCGCTCACGGGAAAAAGCGACATGCCCTATCTTTGGGTGTTTACGTCTTTGACCTCCCATTGACATCAATGGGACACAGAGAAAGCGTCTTTTGCCCGCGGCACTCAATGGCTGCGGGCAAAAAACGCAGCAAACGGTGTATAGGCGGGTAAAATTCTACATGCAAAAATACTCTGTGTGAACAGGGCCTAAAACCCAAAAATTAGGTGGTATGTGAAAATGTACGCACTGTCTTGTAAAACATTGACCCGTTTCTGTTTTGGTTTATAAACATGGAATAAAAGGGACCTGGACTATGACCTAAGGTTAAATGTAACTTGGACATTGTGGGGAGGGGGGTCCTGCACTGCATCCCTGCGATGAGAGCCGCAAGTCCATCAATGTACTACATAGTCAGCCATTTGTACCAAGGTACCAGTAAAATAAATGGCATTTCAAATCTCATCGGCACTTTGAAGGGTTTTTCTGTATGTAAATTGTTGTGCTTTCAAATATATATATATATATATTTATTTTTTTAAATGATGTGGCAAAACCTCCATTTTTCATTACCTGCCAGATACAACACAGCAACAGCAGGCTAGCATTACCAGGGCGGGAAGGGCCACTGTTTTTGGCCTTTCCCAGCCTAATAATACCCGCCTGCGGCCGCCCCAGTACCCGGCCATCACTACAAATGGTTGGGTACTGGATCGTTCCCAGCACCCCTGGTGACTGTGGGTACAGGGTAATAGTGGGGGTTAGTGTTAGCTTCTGCACCGGCTAACACTAAGCCCCGCCTTAGTAATGGACGCTGTCAATCAGTCAGCGGCCATTACTAAGGCGGTAGCGATACAGTTTAAAAAATATACAAGGATATAGAAAAAAATAGATTTATTGAAATAAAAAACCCGCACACAACCCTCGTTAACCATTTTATTGAGAATAAAAAAAGCCGTCATCTTAGTAGTCCTCGCATCCGGCGTAGTCCAACGACCGAACCTGTAAAAAAACACACAAAAAAATTAGTAAGGGCCTGTTCACATCACCGCAGCCCTTCTCTTGAAGGGTTCTGTCTGAGGTTTCTGTCGGGTAATCCCTCAACAGAAAGGCAAACTGAAATCTCAGCTTCCGTCTCCTTCACCATTGATTTCAATGGTGACGGAAACGTTGTTAAAGGTTTCTGTTTGTCACCGCTGTGGCAGGATTCGGTTGTTTTGCATTGTCGACTGCGCTATTGATTCTGCCAAAACAACGGAAACAGTTCACAACGGTGACAAACGGAAACCATTAGCAAGGTTTCCATCACCATTGAGATCAATGGTGATGCAAACAGAAGCTAAGTTTTCAGTTTGCCTTTCCGTTAAGGGGTTAACCCGACGGAAGGGCAGCGGTGATGTGAACAGGGCCCATGTGCATGTGAGATACTGTTTGTTGGACCATGTATCTAAGCCTAACACATGGTAGGCTTAAAAGGGCTTGTCCAGTCCCTAAACATTGATGGCCTATCCTCAGGATAGGCCATCAATAGCTGATGGGTCAGCGTCCGACTCCCGGGACCCCTGTCAATCAGCTGTTTTGAAAGGGGTGCAGAGCTCGTACGAGAGCTTCTTCCCCTTCATTTTCCTTAGTTGCTCACACTGAATCGCTGACACGTCCGTGTCGGCGATTCACAGTGTGACAAAGTGACCGGAATGAAGGGGAAGTAGCGCTCGTATGATTGGCTGCACCCCCTTCAAAACAGCTGATTGGCAGGGGCCCTGGGAGCTGGACCCCGACCCATCAGCTTCAGCAGACACTGGTATTAAACTTACCCTCCTCTTTGGCCGCAGCGGAGGTCCTGACTCCATCCAGGGTCGGGATGTTGTGCGCAGCGCATATCGTCGCCAGCTTCAGGGCACGGTTGCAATTGTGACCCCTATAGTTACGCCACTGTATCTAGTCCATAATAAAGATATTACACATTTTTTAGTATCTATCTATCTACAGTGGAGGAAATAAGTATTTGATCCCTTGCTGATTTTGTAAGTTTGCCCACTGTGAAAGTCATGAACAGTCTAGAATTTTTAAGCTAGGTTAATTTTACCAGTGAGAGATAGATTATATATATAAAAAAAAAAAAAAAGAAAATCACATAGTCAAAATTATATATATTTATTTGCATTGTGCACAGATAAATAAGTATTTGATCCCCTACCAACCATTAAGAGTTCAGCCTCCTCCAGACCAGTTACACGCTCCAAATCAACTTGGTGCCTGCATTAAAGACAGCTGTCTTACATGGTCACCTGTATAAAAGACTCCTGTCCACAGACTCAATTAATCAGTCTGACTCTAACCTCTACAACATGGGCAAGACCAAAGAGCTTTCTAAGGATGTCAGGGACAAGATCATAGACCTGCACAAGGCTGGAATGGGCTACAAAACCATAAGTAAGACACTGGGTGAGAAGGAGACAACTGTTGGTGCAATAGTAAGAAAATGGAAGACATACAAAATGACTGTCAATCGACATCGATCTGGGGCTCCATGCAAAATCTCACCTCGTGGGGTATCCTTGATCCTGAGGAAGGTGAGAGCTCAGCCGAAAACTACACGGGGGAACTTGTTAATGATCTCAAGGCAGCTGGGACCACAGTCACCAAGAAAACCATTGGTAACATATTACGCCGTAATGGATAAAAATCCTGCAGTGCCCGCAAGGTCCCCCTGCTCAAGAAGGCACATGTACAGGCCCGTCTGAAGTTTGCAAATGAACATTCTGAGAGTGATTGGGAGAAGGTGCTGTGGTCAGATGAGACTAAAATGGAGCTTTTTGGCATTAACTCAACTCGCCGTTTTTGGAGGAAGAGAAATGCTGCTTATGACCCAAAGAACACCGTCCCCACTGGGGACATTGGGGGTGTTTCTCTGCTAATGGCACAGGACTACTTCACCGCATCAATGGGAGAATGGATGGAGCCATGTACCGTCAAATCCTGAGTGACAACCTCCTTCCCTCCACCAGGACATTAAAAATGGCTCGTGGCTGGGTCTTCCAGCACGACAATGACCCGAAACATACAGCCAGGGCAACAAAGGAGTGGCTCAAAAAGAAGCACATTAAGGTCATGGAGTGGCCTAGCCAGTCTCCAGACCTTAATCCCATCGAAAACGTATGGAGGGAGCTGAAGATCCGAGTTGCCAAGCGACAGCCTCAAAATCTTAATGATTTACAGATGATCTGCAAAGAGGAGTGGGCCAAAATTCCATCTAACATGTGTGCAAACCTCATCATCAACTACAAAAAACATCTGACTGCTGTGCTTGCCAACAAGGGTTTTGCCACCAAGTATTAAGTCTTGTTTGCCAAAGGGATCAAATACTTATTTCTCTGTGCACAATGCAAATAAATATATATAATTTTGACAATGTGATCTTCTGTTTTTTTTTTTTTATATAATCTATCTCTCACTGGTAAAATTAACCTAGCCTAAAAATTCTAGACTGTTCATGTCTTTGACAGTGGGCAAACTTACAAAATCAGCAAGGGATCAAATACTTATTTCCTTCACTATCTATCTAATACATTAAAAAAAACACAAACGCTTGAACAACACATTCCAGCAAAATGAATTAAAGCAGGTATACAGGTGCAAGAACGCCTGTGACTGCAAATTTATACAGCACACCAGAAAATGGCGACTGCACACACTAATGCCACTTCAACCACTAAATATAAATAAATATGCATTACTGCTAAATCTACTTACAATAGTAAGGTTCTAAGCGCACATTTTGATCAAATTGTGTGAGCCCACCTGCCACGACAAGGCGACCTCTGAGGTGGGAAACTACGCTGCACATACACCCAGAACTGGGACTAAACCTACATATATCTGGGGATGGTAGGAACCAGCATTAAACCAATGGATGCAGACAAACCACAATGCTGCATATAAGGAGATTACAAAGGTGCAATATACTGATGAACACCCACTCACAAACCTACTGTTCATGAAGGGGTGGCTGTTTAGTATTATCATTGCACACAAATATAGCTTTTATAAGTGTGTCAGTCACATGGGTGCATGTAGTGCACCATGCTGGCATACAGCCTATTAGTCACGCCCATAATATTAGTCCTGCTGGGAGATGGTGTGTACCTGCGCTCATGAGTAAGTATGGCCTGTTCAGTGATTTTATATTAATATAGTTCTTTTTCAGTGATTTGTTTGTCGTAGAAGGGTAGGGACTCGCAATGCGACGGGGAACCTTGATGTGGGTTGCGAGCTTGCGTATTTTGAACAAAATATTAACTAATACCTCATGTTTATTATTGATATTTATTGTGTATCATGGATATCTTTTCAGGATGCAGCCATGCCTAGTGATGTGGGAGAATGGTGTGTCAGTATATTGGTCTAATGTCTATGGCCATCGTTCAGACTTATCCTCTGACTGTCCCGTCCATGGATATCTGTGTCCTCGGCGACATCTTCCTCCAGGGAGACGCCGGCACTCACTTCCGGGAGCACGGCCTTAAAGGGCCAGTATGCGTCCAGCTGTCATTACTCAATAATTAGCCCAAATGGCTGCTGGGCTATAAAAAGCGCTCTCCCACTTGATCCTTGCCTGAGCGTTGTTGTATACCTAAGTTTGTCTTGCAAATGGTCTCCCAGTGGTTTCCAGCTCCCAGTGTTACCCGTTCCTGCTGCCTGTATCCCATGCTATCATATCTACAGTGAGTCAAGTCGTGTCTTCTGCTGCATCTACTAGCCATCTACAGTGAAAGTCAAGTTGTGTTTCCGCTACTGTCTGCATTGCCTCAGGTAACCGTTCTGGACTATACACATTGTTTTGTACCTAGTTGGCCAGCTGCTACGCGGTACGGTCTAGTGGGTCCACACCCCGCGCCGTGACAATTGGAAGGTACTGGTCAGCCCGCCTTGTCTAATATTATGGGCGTAACTAATAGGCTGTACGCCAGCATGGTGCACTACATGCACCCATTTGACTGTCACTATTATAAAAGCTATATTTGTGTGCAATGATCATACTACGCAGCCACCCCCCCCCCCCCTCACGAATAGTAGGTGTGTGAGTGGGTGTTCATCAGTATATTGCACCTGTGTAATCTCCCTCTATGTAGCATTGTGGTTTGTCTGCATCCTGCTGGGAGATGGTGTGTGTACCTGCCCTCGTGAGTAAGTATGGCCTGTTCAGTGATTTTGTATACACATTTTGCTGGAATTTGCTGTTCAAACAAGTGTCGCTAAATGCAGTCTGATGGCTCAATTGGCAGCGTTTGGCAGACACAAGAATGTCAAGATTGGGCAGCCCCTTCTTAGATAGTGCCACAGTGCCCCTGTAGATATTGCCACAGTGCCCTCTTGATATTAACCCCTTCTCGCCGGATCACGTACAGTAACGTCAAGAAAACTGGTGTCTTACCGCATTTTCACGTTACTGTACGTCATGGAGATGAAGCTGGCTCAGGAGCTGAGCCAGCGACATCACCGCCGGGTATGTTACAGCTGGCACCCTGAGATATCGGGCAGGACCGGAGCTAGCCTCCGATCCGACCGATTTAAACCCTCATATGCTGCGTTCAATAGAGATCGCAGCATGTGAGGAGTTTATAGCCACTGGCGCCCCACCAACGTGATCGCTGGGTTGCCGGTGGCTGCAAAGGCGATCGGAGGGCTAATGCTTACCTCCCCGTCCGCCAGTAACGGAATCCTCCTATGCCCCGTCGTCGGCGGGGCCCAGGAGGCTACCGGTACCATCGGCAAGATGGCGCCGGCTCAGCTTCCGGCTCAGGAGCTGAGCCGTCATCATCAGCAGTGGGTGTCCGCAGTATGTTACAACGGACACCCCGATCTATCGCCAGGAACCGCAGCTAGCTCCGATTCCTGGCATTAACCACTTCGATGCAGCGATCCATTGTGATCGCTCCATCCTAGAGATTTGTAGAAAATCAGCAGCCTTGCCATGCGATGGCAAGGCTGGCGACTGTTACTATGGCAACAGGCGCCCTAACAATGGACTCCTGTCTGCCATTACGTAAGCTGATTAGGCGGAGCCTGATCGGCTTGCTGTCAGTGAACAACTGACAGTTCCAATACATTGCACTACATAGGTAGTGCAATGTATTAGAACATCAAACAAACAGTTGGACATTCAAGTCCCCTAGTGGGACTAAAGAAAAGTGTAAAAAAAGTAAAAATAAAAGTTGTAAAACATACAATAAAAGTTTCAAATAATAACACAAAACACAATCGCCCTTTTTCACTTATCAAGTCATTTATTATAGAAAAAAATAATAAAGCCATACATATTTGGTATCGCAGCGACCGTAACGACCTGAACTATAAAAATATTATGTTATTTATCCAGCGCAGTGAACGCCGTAAAAAAAAAACCTCAAACCCTGCCATAATTACTGTTTTTTTTGGTCACTCCAAAAGCCAAATAGCGCTCTTTCCCTTCTAAGCTCCGCCGTGTGTCCAAACATCCGTTTATAACCACATGTGGGGTATTGTTTTACTCGGGAGAAATTGATTTACAAATGTTGTGGTGCTTTTTCTCCTTTAGTCCTCGTGGAAATTAGAAAAAATTAGCTAAACCTACATTATCTTTGAAAGAATGCCGATTTTCATTTTCTCGGCCTAATTCCAATAATTTATGCAAAAAAACTGCCGGGTCAAAATGCTCACTATACCCCTAGATAATTTCCTCAAGGGGTGTAGTTTCCCAAATGGGGTCACTTTTGGTGGATTTCCACTGTTTTGGCACCGAAAGAGCCCTTGAAACCTGACATGGTGCCTAAAATATTTTCTAAAAAGGAGGCCCAAAATCCACAAGGTGCTCCTTTGCTTCCGAGGCCGGTGCTTCAGTCCATTACCGCACTAGGGCCACATGTGGGATATTTCTAAAAACTGCAGAATCTGGGCAATAAATATTGAGTTGCGTTTCTCTGGTAAAAACTTCTGTGTTACAAAAAAAATAGATTAAATATGAATTTCTGCAAAAAAAAATGAAATTTGAAAATGTCACCTCTACGTTGCTTTAATTCCTGTGAAACGTTTAAAGGGTTAAGAAACTTTCTAAATGCTGTTTTGAATACTTTGAGGGGTGAAGTTTTTAAAATGGGGTGACTTTTTTTGGGTTTCTAATATATAAGGCCCTAAAAGCCGCTTCACAACTGAACTGCCCACTGTATAATAAATAGCCTTTTGAAATTTTCTTGAAAATGTGAGAAATTGCTGCTAAAGTTCTAAGCCTTGTGACGTCATAGAAAAATAAAAGGATGTTCAAAAAACGATGCCAATCTAAAGTAGACATATGGGGGGATGTTAATTAGCAACAATTTTGAGTGGTATAACTGCCTGTCTTACAAGCAGATACATTTAGAAAAATGCTAATTTTTGCAATTTTTCACAAAAGTTTGGTGTTTTTCACTGGTAAATATTGAATTTATCGACCACATTTTTCCACTATCATAAAGTCCAATGTGTCGCGAGAAAACAATCTCAGAATCTCTTTGATAGGTAAAAGCATTCCGGAGTTATTACCACATAAAGTGAAATATGTCAGATTTGAAATAATGGGTCTGGTCCTGAAGGCCAAAATGAGCTTGGTCCTGAAGGGGTTAAACGCAGAAGAGAGCGACGAGGAAACGGCGCTCCTCTAGTCGAGTTGTGCATGTATAGGCACAACGCTACTGCTTGGCGTTGCTCTCGGTTGCAAAGTTTGTCTGGATGACGGCTGCCACCCGTTGCTATCACTGGTAGAATCCCTTGTTCCCGGGGAGAATGAAACATTCAGAAGAAGGCAGTAAATATTTGCAGCTTTTTGACTCATGGCGCATGGCAGGTAAATATTTCACATAGATGTGTTTTTTCTCTTTGTAAACATTTATTGCAGGACTACGCGTTTCAGAATCGGACAGATCCCTTCATCAGATTGGTGAACCTTCATGCTTGAGAAAGGTCCCAAGGTGGGACAGAAACGTTGTATCTTTATGTTGATTTGAATAAACCACATTATTTTTGCTACACTGGAGTGCTGCAGGATTTCTTCAAATATACCTATCTCTTTATCTATATCTTTCATATCATATATATTTATGTATTGTACAGTTTTAGGCTGGGGCTACACACGGCGACTTTGGCCGCGACACTGGTCACATGCACAAAGATCGCTTTGAAAAATTGCTCCGCCTTGCGCCCAGCGTGTATATAGTATATGTATTCAGGTGTGTTTACCCAGTGTCATGCACCAGATATAAAAAAAAGATCACCTGGAGCCCTAGCCTTAATATAACAGAATCCAAAAGACACAAACTGTGGTTCTGTTTTCGTCAGATTCAATGTGGGCATTCTAAATGTGGAAAGAACTTAGGCCGGTTTCACGCTCAGAAACGCCATTGCAGTTTTTTTTAGCCAAAGCCAGAAATGGATTCAGCAGGAAGGAGAAGTATAATTTTGTCCGTTATGTTTTCCATTCCTTTTGAAACCACTTCTGGCTTTGGCTCAAAAAACGGCAAAATTTAAAAAAAAAATGCTGAGTGTGAAACCACCCTTAGGACATGTTCACATTGCTTATTATCCGGTGTATTTTATCACATAATCCTCCGAAATACACCTCAAAAACATCTGCAAACAGCTTTCTATTTTTTTTTTTTGAATGGTGAAAAACTGTGAAGTTCATACGAGGCGTACTTTTACGCTGATGTTTTTTTTTTTTAAAAATGCAGCATACAATTATGCCTCGTAAAAAAGAAGTGACATGTCACTTCTTGAGACGTTTTTTTAAAAATAGTTTTGTTGTAGTTAACAAACACAGAAACAATGGAAAAATGTGCATGACATATAACAAAAAAAAAAAGCTTGCCTTTGCTGAAACCCCTAGAGTCTTTTTCCCATCCCCACCAGAATTTGGGATGTTTTTGAAGCAGATGTTTAACATTTTTAATGGACAATGACAAAAACGCTTAAAAAAAACCAAAACACTTAAAACACTTGGCCAATCTGCTTAGAAAATGTCTGGTTTTCAGAGGCTGATTTATTATGAAATCAGCCCTGTATTTTTCTGCTTCACACACCTGTTGTGTGAACCTAACCTTAGGCTTGTGTCCCGTGTTTAGACAACCTCCAGTATAGATGAATGAGTCTAAATCCACCAATATAAAAAGTATACATTTTATTGAATATCAATCTAAAAACATACATAAAAAGTAGAGATGATAACCACAAATATGGTAGAATGGAGGCCGAGCAGCAAGTAGAAGACACATGACCATAAATATGCATAAGATCATGAAAGTCTCAAGCACTTAACAAAATCGGTCATTTATCATTGGGCATGATACAATACTATATGTAACATTATAGTTGTAACATTGAAAATATGCCTATGGTGGAAAAATATAACTCTTTAACCCCTTCCCGAAATTTGTCGTATGG
Organism: Rhinoderma darwinii; assembly: GCF_050947455.1. Classification (NCBI taxonomy): domain Eukaryota; kingdom Metazoa; phylum Chordata; class Amphibia; order Anura; family Rhinodermatidae; genus Rhinoderma; species Rhinoderma darwinii. Next base: position 1,922,938 of record NC_134695.1, read on the forward strand.
ATATGTCATGGAAAGCTAGTGCTTCCCGCATTTTGCCGTATCCATACGACAAATGGATGGCACCGGCTCAGAAGTCGGTGCCATCATCGCCGGATGTCAGCGGTGTATTACAGCTGACATCCGGCTGTAATGGGGACCGAAATTAGCTTCGATCCCCGCCATTAACCCCTTAAATGCAGCGATCAAAAGCAATCGCTGTATTTAAGATGTTTGCCTCTCATCGGCACCCCAGCAATGCAATGGCAACTGGAGGCCTAATACTGGCCTCCCTGTCTGCCTAGCTCAGAAGTCGTTTAGGCCAGCCCAGAGGCGGGCCTGAAAGCCTTCCTTAGCAAACGGCAAGATGGCGCCGGCTCAAGTGATTAGCCGCCGTTGTCAGTGGTGGAGGGCAGCTGTATGTTAAGGCTGAAATCCAGCTGTAACGGCAGGAACCGGAGCTAGCTCTGATCCCTGCCATTAACCGCTTAGATGCAGCGATCGCTGCATCTTAGATGTTGCTAGCAGATGCTATGGCAACAGGAGGCCTAACAATGGCCTCCTGCTCTGCCATTATGGAAGCCGATTAGACCCCGCCGGGAGGCGAAGCCTAGTCTGCTTGCTGACGGTGAATGACTGACCGATCTGAATTTGAAGGTGTTCAGGCCGCACTATGTTTCGTATGGGTGCATGCGTAGGGGCCCAACCCGTGTAGTATAAGAAAGGTACAATGCACACCAAAAAGTCGTTATCCAAATATAGATTTTTAATGCACCTACACATGCGGCAAGCCGCCATACATTAAGCGCCATTACGCAGGACCCAGGATATTACAGGGCCTGATGAAGGTCAGAGATGACCGAAACGTCACACTTAAACTGGCATAATTACGAATATTAAAAATCTATCTTTGGATAATGACTTTTTAGTGTGCATTGTACCTTGACTGACCAATCGAACACATTCAAAAACTTAAAAAAAATAAAAGTTGGAAAACATAATAAAAGTTTCAAGTAATAAGATTAAATACAATCGCCATTTTCCCTTATCAAGTCCTTTTATTATTGGAAAAAATAAATACACCATACACATTTGGTATAGCTGTGACCGTAACGGCCTGAACTATAAAAATATTATGTTATTTATTCCACGTGGTAAACGGCATAAAAAGAAAACGTAAAAAACAACCAGAATTTCTGTTTTTTCTTCATTTTGCACTATAAATATTGGAATAAAAAGTGATCAAAATGTCGCAGGTATCCAAAAATGGTACCTATATAAACTATAATTAACAAAAAGAGTCAACTACTACAATTTATCAAAAAGTAGAAAATGTATTTAATACATTTAAGAACTACAGAGGATCTAAACAATAGAATGTGTATCTGGACCACCTTTTATATATAACAATATAGCCACATTGTAATGCAGTACACAAATGTAATGTATATGGTATAAGTTATTTGTATGGTCTCTGTTGCCAGAGCAAAAGACAAGCACTGTTGATCTACATGCGTCATAAGCCCTTTCAAAGTAAAAAAATGCCTCTTATGTTGACACATGACACAAATAAAGTGCATTAATAAGAGGTGGAGAACTAGGTGAACACATGCAGACTCTCAGGAGTGGTTAGTTAGTTAGTATCTTACCCATATTATGCGGTGTAGTCACGTGACCCAGATGGTGAGGTAGCGCCCTGACACGCGTTTCGCAAATACAGCTTTCTCAAGGGGTGCATCTACTATGTACATACCCAGTTTATATAGTGGACAAAAATAATCAGATGGTTTACTCACGGCCAATGGGAGCTGGTCACACGGTGCATGCGCGTGATTTGCGTGAGAATGCAAGAATATCGCCATCGAGCGTCTCAACTCACTGCGCATGCGTGTGTCCCAGGACGCGTCACTAGGGAGACCATGCAAGCACAGGGAGTGCGAAGTGACGATCGTAGGGAGCCAGCGCCTCACATCACCGCTCATGCGCAAACCCCAGCCTTGGATCGGAACGTGAGTATATTGTGATGTCTTAATTGGTAGGAAGTATCAGATCAGCATGAATTGTGTTCCAGTAGTTAGATATAGGGTCAGGTTGTATATCTATGACCAATAATGGGCATAATTAAACATACCAAAACAAATTGAAAAAGTGTTTTTAGGAACTACCCAAAAAATTATTAAAATATACATACAGTGGGCAAAGAAATAAAGTATATGGTGTTAGCCAAAACACAGGTAGAAAGTTAGTGCAAAATATAAGATAAAACAATAACAGGTATGCAATAGTGAAAAAAGTATACAATAATACAGTAAAAATACATGTGTAATTATTAAAATAAGGTGAATAAGGCGATAACTTAATCGCGGATAAAGCAAACGGTATTAGGCCTCATGCACACGACCGTATTTTTTCCCACCCGTAAATACGGGTCCGGTGTCACGTATTCCACCCGTTTTGCACCAGTATTTACGAACCCGTGCCCGTAAATATGGGTCCGGTGTCACACGTATTCCACCCGTATTTACGAGCATGTTTTTGGCGGCAAAATAGAACTGCACTAATCGGCAGCCCCTTCTCTCTATCAGTGCAGGATAGAGAGAAGGGACAGCCTTTTCTGTAATAAAAGTTAAAGAAATTCATACTTACCCGGCCGTTGTCTTGGTGACGCGTCCCTCTCTTCACATCCAGCCCGACATCCCTGGATGACGCGGCAGTCCATGTGACCGCTGCAGCCTGTGATTGGCCTGTGATTGGCTGCAGCGGTCACATGGCCTGAAACGTCATCCAGGACGTCGGGCCGGATGTCGAGAGGGACGCGTCACCAAGGCAACGTGCGGGAGACCGGACTGGAGGAAGCAGGAAGTTGTCGGTAAGTATGAACGTCTTTTATTTTTATTTTTTACAGGTTTATACTGATCGGTAGTCACTGTCCAGGGTGCTGAAAGAGTTACTGCCGATCAGTTAACTCTTTCAGCTCCCTGGACAGTGACTATTTACTGACGTCGCTTAGCAACGCTGCCGTAATGACGGGTGCACACATGTAGCCACCCGTCATTACGAGAGCTCCATAGACTTCTATGGACTGTCCGTGCCGTTATTACGGCCTGAAATAGGACATGTTCTATCTTTTTCAACGGCACGGGCACCTTCCCGTGAGAAAACGGGAAGGCACCCGTCGCCAATAGAAGTCTATGAGCTCGTTATTACGGGTCGTAATTACGACCCGTAATAACGGGAGTTTTTACGGTCGTGTGCATGAGGCCTTAAGGTGCCAAAAAAGCACAATAGAGGAGAAACCAAAAAAAAATAGAGTAAGAAAATAAAAACGGATATAAATGAAAAATAATATAATAATATCATTACATTCCACTTAAAGTGACCCTTATATATATTACTCTCCAATATATCAGTTGGTGGATCAGAAACCACTACAACAATCTATAAGTTGCAGATTCATGCCGATTAAAGAAACAAATGGTTAAAAGGACAAATAATTAGTTTATTTGTGAGTTTCTTCTATGATTTTGTTCCGACATCCTTCCCAATGATAGCATAATCATATATTCATCGTAAAGACCGAAAAGGCATTGTAAGTATGGAGCCCAGATCTGAGCATAAAGTAAAGCATTAAGAAATGTATTTAAAGGGAATGTGTCGCAAATTAAACCTTTTTTTTTTAAGTGTCGTTACTTATTTCTATTATATTTTTTAAGTTTTTTGCTGTATTTTTATTTTATTTTTTTTCCGTATGGTGGAAAGTATTAAAAATTAAATAATAATTTGACATGTTTTCCTATGTTGGCCACCAGGGGGAGCACTTCCCAGAATTACAGCAAGGTGAATAAGGCAAAGCAACCTGACTCACAGCTGCTGTAAATGTGGGAGGGAACCTCACCCCCCTCTCTCACAAGCCAGGTAAAGGTGTCATCAAATTGCTAAGCAGTGTCCGGCAGCCATATTGGGTGTGATTCTGCAGCTGGAAGAAGTTATAGGACACACCAAAAGGCTAAGTGTATGTTCACACGCTTACTAAACAAAGGGAAAACAGCTCATGATTTTCACCCATTTTTTAATCAAACTCGCGGTTTTTTTTTAACGGCCGTTTTTGGAGCTGTTTTTGGAGCTGTTTTTCTATAAAGTCAATGAAAAACGGCTCCAAAAACGTCCCAAGAAGTGATGCGCACTTCATTTTGGTCGGGCGTCTTTTTACGTGCCGTTTTTGGAAAACTACCACGTAAAAAACGCCCTGTCGGAACAGAACGCCGTGTTTCCCATTGAAACCAATGGGCAGATGCTTGTAGGAGTTCTGCTTCTAATTTTTCAGCTGAAAACATTGTGTGTGAACATACCCTTAGGGTATGTGCACACGCTAACTGCATTTACGTCTGAAATGACGGACCTGTTTTCAGGAGAAAACAGCTCCGTCATTTCAGACGTAATTGCTCGTACTCGCGTTTTGCGAGGCGTCAATTATGGCCGTAATTTGGAGCTGTTCTTCATTGAATTCAATGAAAAACTGCTCCAATTACGTCCCAAGAAGTGTTCTTTGACGAGGCTGTTATTTTACGCGCCGTCTTTTGACAGCGACGCGTAAATTACAGGTCGTCGGCACAGTACGTCGACAAACCCATTCAAATGAATGGGCAGATGTTTGCCGACGTACTGGAGCCGTCTTTTCAGGCGTAAATCGAGGCGTAAAACGCCTCGTTTACACCTGAAAATAGGTCGTGTGAACCCAGCCTTACAATGATGAAAGTGAAGTGAATGACTTTTCAGTCGACCGGTTCACACGCCGTGTATTTGACAAGTTTTTTTTTTTGCACATTTTACGTGCAAAAAAACACATAAAAAACGCTTAATTACACGTGTGTGTGGTGCTCGCCGCTGATTCTTCAAAACAGCTGATAAGCGGCTATGAAGTATCAGCGGCGCCCGTGCACACTCCGCTCTGACACACACACACGGGAAAAGACTTAAAGGGGTCGTCCAGGAAAACATGGTGCCGCACCTGTCCTCAGGTCGTGTGTGGTATTACAGCTCTGTCCTATTCACTTCAATGGAGGTGAACTGCAATACCAGACACAACCTGAGGACAGGTGCGGCGCTGTGTCTCCAATCCGGACACCCCTTCTGTCCTGAGATGACACGACGGGGGAGGCGGGTGTCAGCCACCCACCGCCATCACTGCAGACAGAACCACACAACTACGGCATGAGGGCAGGGCTTGTCCTGAGTGCACTGTCTCTTGTTATGGACAGATTTATAGTCACATGAACCCCGTCTGATGAACCGGTAACCTAGGTCCGATCACATGACAGAGGGGGATCACCAAGAACCCTGTGCACCCTCAGCCCGTCCATCCAGCCCTTTCCTGGTTATATCTGCGTCTGGGAAAGCTGGGTGACCACCATTACCCCTCATACTGGAGTGTTTAGGGATGTGACTAATGAACCTCTCATACTCCAGTAGGAGGGGTAATGGTGGTCACCCAGCTTTCCCAGACCCCTGAACGGTAAATCTCTCTAGTTGTGCTGAGACTGTTTGGAAATGTGACTAATGAACCTCTCAGTCTCCGCACAATTAGAGATTTATAGTTCAGGGGTCTGGGAAAGCTGGGTGACCACCAATACCCCTCATACTGGAGTGTGTTTGGGGATGTGACTAATGAACCTCTCACACTCCAGTAGGAGGGGTAATGGTGGTCACCCAGCTTTCCCAGACCCCTGAACGATAAATCTCTCTAATTGTGCTGAGACTGAGAGGTTCATTAGTCACATCCCCAAACAGTCTCAGCACAACTAAAGATTTATCGTTCAGGGCTTTCCCAGTACAGTTTCATCATGTGTCCTTCATACAAGGGGGGGGGGTGGGGGGCCCGTCGGGGGTCACGAGAGCGGGGGTCTGTGAGATAGAGAGTGGGACATGCAGGGACACATCTTACCTGCAGTGCAGCTGGTCTTCAAGATGGCGTCTGCTCTCTCCCTGCAAACAGCTGCTCTGCTCTGTGTGACTCTGACCTGCGTCTGCGCAGTACAGAGCCATAGAGCAAAGTCAATGGAACGGCTCCCGTTCATTGACTCCTATGCACTGTAGCTGCCGTATTCCATCTCTGTATGTGTCGTTAATCGACACATACAGAGATGAAAAACAAAATGGCAGCCCCCATAGTGAAGTAAAAGTTAGAAAAAAGTAAAACACAAACACACACATAAATAAAAGATTTTATAATAAAACACTAAATGCAAATTGATATCCAAATTTTTTTTTTTGTGACACTCGTCCTTTAAAAATTAAAGAATAACAGAGTTAAAATTAAAAGAAGGGGCAGAGGCAATATTGGAATGCCGCAAAGCTCAATTTTTCATTTAAACCCAATGGGGTCATGGTGCCAAGGGTCGTAATCCATCTACATTCCTTTTGGGCCAGTAGGTTCTTCGCATCTCCTCCTCTGACACCACAGTGTACTCTATCTATTCCCATGACGTTGAAACTTTTTGGGTCGCACCCAAGGTTTAATTTGAAGTGCTTGGGGATAGTTTTTAACAAATTTACATCCCTAATTTCTTTTGCAGCCACTATGTCCCTCACATGTTCCCGAACTCTAATTCTAGATGTTAGACCTACATAAATTTTGGGGCAACTGCATGTGGCATAATAAATCACATGGGTAGTACTACATGAAATATATTGTAAGATCTTAAATGTCCGTCCAACACAGGCCGGTTCGAAAGAGGTTGCTCGAATTATATTTGCACACGCTGCGCAATCAAAACATTGGTAACATCCCTGGGTAGGGCCCCTAGTTGAAAAGGGGCTCAATTGTTTGGGTACATAGTGGCTTTTGACTAATATGTCCTTGAGATTTTTGCTCCTCCTAGCTGTCTTCTGAGGGTTATCTGGTAGAGTGGACCTCCATGCCGGTTCTGTCTATAATATTGGCCAGTGTTTTTTCAGAACGGACCGCATAGATTGCCATTGGTTATTAAAAGTTTATATAAATCTGATGGTGTTTTTATCCTTCAATCTATTCCTAACTCCTATAGAATGTAGATGTTTCCGTTCTGTATTTTTTGCTCGCCTATATCCATTTTTAATGCATCTTTGACTGTACCCTCTTTCCCTGAATCTTTGTTCTAGGTCCCTTGCTTGGTTCTCAAATTTAGCTTCCGATGAACAGATCCACTTCATCCTGAGAAATTGGCCAACTGGGACAGCCTTGACCGTGGAATATACATGTGCCAACGTAGCATGTAACAAGGAATTTGTTGATATCTCTCTCCTGAACACATCAGTCTGTAGCACCCTGTCGGTGTCTACTTCAACGGATATGTCCAGGAAATCGACTTTTTGTTTGCTAATGATGTATGTAAGTTTGATATTAAGATCATTGACATTCAACTCCCGCATAAACTGCAGAAGCTGTGTCTCAGTCCCCTGCCAAATTATCAATAGATCGTCAATGTAACGTATCCAGCACTGCACATGGTCCACGGCGTGAGCACCGCCACCATGAAGAACCTGCCTTTCCCAGGCTCCGAGAAACAGGTTCATATATGATGGTGCACACGCCGCCCCCATGGCAGTGCCCTGCTTCTGCAGGTAAAATACATCCTTGAATACAAACCGATTGTGAGTCCGGATGTATTCCAAAAGTTCCACTATAAGGTCACATACCTGGCTGTCCCAGTTGCTCATCCCCATGAAAAGGCCATCGTTGTGTCTAATACTAGTGTAAAGAGACTCTATGTCGGCTGTTACTAAGAACATATCAGACTCAAGGGATATCCCATCCAGTCGTGTCCTTCACATAGGAGGGCATACATTTAACCATCGGTTTTAAATAATAATAAATCTGCACACAGGATCACATAATGCTCCTAAACCAGAAACAATCGGTCTTCCAGGAGGGTCCACAAGGCTTTTGTGGATCTTCGGGAGTAAGTAGAAAGTTGGGATTTTGGGATAATTCAGTCAAACCTTCAACATTTTTTTAGGGATTTTCCCTTTCTCAAGGGCCATATTCAAAATTTTCCCCAAGTCAGTGGAAAAGGTGCCCACCGGATTATGTGTCAATTTGGAGTGGGTAAGTCTATCTCTAAGCTGTCTAAATGCTTCCCTTTCGTATTGCTTTATTGGCCGGACGACGATGTTACCCCCCCTTGTCCGCTGCTTTGTAAAGGATGTTGTATGATTGTAACCCTTTAAGAGCCATACGTTGAGATGCTGTCAAGTTATCGTATTGCTTATTAATTGAGATTTGTTTGAAGTCATTAATCACCAACTTGGTGAAAATCTCAACTTGCGGGCAAATGGACAAGGGGGGAAGCCTCGTCAATCTGGGCAATACGGATCGTAGGAAAATACCTTGTTCGGTAGTTTGTTCCGGTAATAAGTCTTCAAAGGCCAGTAAAGCTTCTTGTTCCATAGCACTATTTAGTCCCACATCTACCTCTCCCCTACTGTGGAGATTTATCAATATCAATTTACGTGAGAACAGATGTAGGTCCTTCAGTGCTGTAAAAAAAAATATCAAAGGAGTTACAAGGGGAGAAAATCAACTTAATATGTAACACTGTGTGTCAGAGAGGATATGAGAAGACAAATTGATTACCTCAAGATTATTTTTGTATTTCTTCCCTTGGTATGCAGTTGTAGTCTTGCGTTTGGTCGCTTGCCTTTCCCTATTTCCCCATGGATAGGTTGACTCTTGGAGATTTAGGGATAAGTCTCCATTCCGTCTATCCCTTAGGAGCTCATCATTAGAACCCAGTGAAGAAACCGAACCTGATCTTGAACGGGATAAGGAATGTACCCATTTATAGACTCTATCCTGTTGAAAATCGTTGGTGTCTCTCTGGAATTTTATTATTTTAGTGGAGCATATTTCCTGTTCCCATTTCTGGAACTCCTGATCAAGATCAGTGTTCAGTTTATCCAGTGCCTCACTGGAGAGATCTTTCTTAATTTTTATTTGTATCTCCTCAATTTAATTCTCCAATTCAGTGAGTGTTTAGCTTTGATTGGATTAATAAACACATATAGCCCCGTGAGCATACGGAGGACAATTCCTCCCATTTATTTTTAAAACCATCATCAACAATTGGGAAAGAGGGAAAAACTTGGACTCTAAGCCCCCTAGGAATGAGACCTTTACTCAGGTATTTGTCTAGATAAGCTCTATTCCACCGCACCTTGGTCCTCTGTTTGAATAACTCTTTGAGCCTACTAATTGAATCCCTCATGTCTCTGCCATTAGTATCTAAAAGCAAATTTAGATCCTCTTTAAAAACCTCATTCCGTTGCGAGAGCCACGATTGATCTCGCATACGAAAGTCCATAATGGGACTGGAGCCAGAAGCTGTGGAAAGCACACAGAAAATGTATAATTAACAAAAAGAGTCTCACAGGACACGTTATTGGCTAGGTGGTAGACAAGGCTATCAACCACCTCCATTTATTTCAAAAATAGAAACTCTGACACAAATATATTATACTAGAGAAAAAAGGAGTCAACTACTACAATTTATCAAAAAGTAGAAAATGTATTTAATACATTTAAGAACTACAGAGGATCTAAAAAATAGAATGTGTATCAGGACCACCTTTTATATATAACAATATAGCCACATTGTAATGCAGTACACAAATGTTATGTATAAGTTATTTGTATGGTCTCTGTTGCCAGAGCAAAAGACCAGCACTGTTGATCTACATGCGTCATAAACCCGATCAAAATAAAAAAACGCCTCTTTGTTGACACAAATAAATGGTCGTAAAATAACAAGTGCATTTATAAGAGGTGGAGAACTAGGTGAACACATGCAGACTCTCAGGAGTGGTTAGTTAGTATCTTACCCATACTATGCGGCGTAGTCACGTGACCCAGATGGTGAGGTAGCACCCCGACGCGCGTTTCGCAAATACAGCTTTCTCAAGGGGTGCATCTACTATGTCCATACCCAGTTTATATAGTGGACAAAAATAATCAGATGGTTTACTCGCGGCCAATGGAAGCTGGTTAAACGGCGCATGCGGGTGATGTCTGTGAGAACGCGAGGATACCGTCTCGCAAAAAACAAGCCCTCATACAGCTCAGTCGGCAAAAAAATTAAAACGTTATAGTTCTCACAACTTGGCAACAGAAAAAATACATTACTTTTTACAAAAGTAATTTTATTGTGCAAAAAGTTGTAAAACATAAAAAAGTGCTATAAATTAGGTATCGCCGGAGTCAAACTGACCCGCAAAATAAAGTTAACATGTAATTTATAACGCATGGTGACTGGTGTATAAAAAAAACCCCTAAAAAACTATGCCAGAATTGCAGTTTTCTGATCACATGGCCTCCCAAAAAGTAGGTTGAATGTACCCCAAAATGGTATCAATAAAAACTACAGCTCGTCTCGAGAAAAAACAGTCCTCATACCACTACGTCTATCAAAAAATAAAATTAGTTGAGGCTCCAATAAGCCAGGAAAGAAAAAAGTATGCGGTTGTGCAGGCCCAAGAGGAACATTTCTTCTGTTTCAAGAGGCAAATTATCAAGGCCCTAAAATTAGGGAACCAGGAAGGGGCAGGCCCAAATATATCTGCTGGAAGTGAGGGTGCCCGTATTATACCAGGACAACACTTTCCCAGCAAAATTCCCCAAACTGCAAAGGTGTGGAGTGTGGAAAAAAAGGATAAGGAAAGACATTTATCAGTGAGACACTGGCCTGTTGTAACGTCCCTGGTTGCTGACCACAAACTCTTTCCATCCAGTCGACGCCCTTCTATCCAGAGATGTCTGCAGATAAGGCCGTCTTGTTCCACAGTGACCACCAGGGTGCGCTCATGAGCTCAGTCCAGACCTAAGAAACCAAAGCGCACGCAGGTGGGAGTTTGAGCTGATTGCTCCCAGAGCACCCTGGGCTATAAGAAGAGCCCAACCCCTTCATCCCATGCCTGAGCGTTTTGTCGTATCATAGTTTGTCCATGCAAATGGTCTAGTGTTTTCTAGTTCCCAGTACCTGTATCCCGTGCTATCCTGGTCAAGTGCCGTGCTGTTCTGTATTTCACGCCTGTCCTGCTACTCCACGCCTGACGTCTACCTGCTGCCTAGTCCCAGCCGAGCCTGTCTTGCTACTGTGCGAGCTGCCACAGGTACCCTATATGAACTATAGATTGTGACCTGCACCCTGTTGGCCAGCTGCCATACCGTCAAGGCGGTACAGCCCAGTGGGTCCACGAACCCAACGTGACAGTACGCTCAGGTCATGGACCCTGCTGGTCGATCCAAGACAAAGATGACGTCACAAGAGATGCGGACGGATATGCTAGACCTCCGGTCTCGACAGGACCAACTCCTCCAGGCCTTGAACATTCTCGCACGTCGGCAGGAGGCACAAGCTGCCGTCCCTCATACTACACCTCCTGGCAGTACTGATCCTCGTTTTCTTTGCCACTTACTGACCACTGTGATGGAAATGCTACATATCGTGGATTTTTGAACCAGTGCCAGATCCACTTCAGCCTGTGTTCAAGGGAATTTTCATCTGATGGTGCTAGGGTCGCTTTCATCATCTCTCTTCTCACTGGCAAGGCCCTTGCATGGGCGAACCCTATCTGGGAAAGTCCAGGACCGGAGACCCTGACTTCCAGGGGTTCCTCCGTCCAGACATTTCGCACGGTGTTTGAGGAGCATGGAAGAGTCTCCTCTGCAGCGGCTTCCTTGGTGAACCTACGCCAAGGAGACATTTCCGTGGGCGAGTACGCCATCCACTTCCGCACCCTGGCGGGAGAACTGTTGTGGAACAATGAGGCCCTGGTGGCTACATTCTGGCATGGACTGTCTTCTAAAATTAAGGACGAACTTGCCGCTCGAGATCTGCCGTCTACCCTGGATCACCTCATCCTTCTGGCCGGCCGGATTGATTGAAGGCTCCGAGAACGGCTCCAATAGACTCGTCGGGAGGGCTTCCTAGTCCGGGCCCTACCTTGCAACAACCCCTGCTGCCCTTAGATGCTGATCCTCCTAAGGAGTCTGTGAGGATGAACTAATGTAAGCTATCTACCCAGGAGAGACAACGCAGATGCACTTCGGGACTCTGTCTTTATTGCTGCCTCGGAGGCCATCTTGTGCGTCTGTGTCCCCAAAACCTAGGGTTGCTAGGAGAGACAACCTTGGGCAAAGAGGGACACCCGTCTTAATTGTCCATACCCGTGACCATAGTCTCCGCTGAGAAAACGCATCGGGTATCTGGACTCTGGATCCGCTGCTAATTTCAATTTTAGAGACCTGGTGGACCTTCTTCAATTACCCACTACTCCTCTGGTAAATGGACTACCTCTGCCAGACCCAGTTATAGCTGTGCCCAAACAGCTGAGGCTCCAAGTAGGGGCTCTCCACTACGAGCTTCTATCGTTCTATGTCTTATCCAAGGCCGTTAAGCCCGTGCTGCTGGGCCTGCCTTGGCTCCGACTACATGCCCCAGTCCTGGACTGGAACTCTGGGGAGGTTCTCCAGTGGGGCCCTGAGTGTCACAGCCGTTGCCTAGTGCAGATTCGTTCGGCTCAGCCTCCTCTGCCTCGGTCATTGGCAGGATTGCCTGGTCATTATGCTGCATTTTCAGATGTCTTTAACAAAAGGGAGGCGGAGACACTGCCCTCACACCGGGCGTATGACTCTCCTATCGACCTGATTCCTGGTGCATCCCTTCCCTGTGGTAGGGTATATCCTCTCTCATTGCCAGAGATTCTGTCCATGTCCGCCTATGTTAAAGAGAACTTAGAGAGGGGCTTCCTCCCCGGTAGGAGCCAGGTTCTTCTTCGTCAAGAAGGATGGCTCCCTGCGTCCTTGTATTGACTACCGGGGTCTCAACCAGATCACGGTGAAGAATAAGTATCCGTTGCCACTGATCTCAGAACTGTTTGATCGTATACGTGGTGCCAAGATTTCCAAACTAGACCTGCGTGGGGCTTATAACCTCATCTGGATTCGCCGGGGTAACGAATGGAAGACTGCATTTAACACCCGTGATGGACACTGTGAATATCTAGTAATTCCCTTTGGGCTGTGTAATGCTCCCGCGGTCTTCCAGGAGTTCGTTATAGACATTTTCTGTGACCTCCTCTGTTTGTAGTGTTGTCAATCTTGATGACATCTTGATTTTTTTTTTCTCCATATCCTATTACGCATCAGAGACATGTCCGTCAAGTTTTGCTGCAGTTAAGGGAGAATCGTCTGTACGCCAAGTTTGAGAAGTGCGTGTTTGAAAAAGATGCTCTACCATTCCTGGTCTACATCGTCTTGAATCAAGGTCCCAAGATGGATCCTGAAAAGGTAAAGTCAGTCCTGGAATGGCCACGCACTCAAGCCTTGAGGGCCATACAGCGCTTTCTGGGATTCGCCAATTTTTACAGACAGTTCATTCCAAACTTCTCACTGACATCTCCTATCTCTAACCTCACTAAGAAGGGCATGAATGCCAAGGTGTGGACTCCTGAGGCAGAGTCCGCATGCAATAGCCTGAAGAGTGCCTTTATGTCAGCCTCTATCCTCCATCATCCAGTTGTTTCTCTACAGTTCTCGTTAGAGCTGGACGCATTCTCTGTCGGTGCTGGTGCACTCCTGTTCCAGAGAGGTTCCAAGGGCGAGTCAATGGTATGTCGATATTTCTCTGAGCTCTTCTCTTCAGCAGAACGCAACTACTCAATTGGGGTTCGGGAGTTACTGGCCATCAAATTGGCCCTAGACAAAGGAGATAAAAAGCAACAAAGTACAAATAGTGGATGAAACGATAAAGAGGTTTAGTGTGTACTGGGTTCAAGTTGTGCTGACCTTGTAAAGTTATGCTAGGAGCATAACATCCAGTGTAGCATTTTCCAAAATTCATCTGGGATGTAGTTACTTGGGTCCGGTTGCAGCCTGAGATCCGGTTTGAGAGCTAAAAGAAGCCTCTATATTTGGACAGCAGGAGTAACGAAGAAACAGGCAGATACTTCTCTGGCGCAGCTGGTTTTTGGATGATCCACGGTCAGAATTATTCATTTATCCCAGTCATGTAGACAAGTTAAGTATAAAAGGATTTTATTTAGTACAAAGAACAACAACAAAGTGTTTAAAAACCGAACTGGTTTCTTCCTCAGGTAGCGTACAAATGACAAAGGTAGGTGAAGTGCAGGTTAAATAACCGAACGTGAGGTCGGTTAGGCTAAAAGCTACCGGGTCAAGCTTACAGGTCATGTCTACACTAGGATACGTAGACAAAAATGATCTAAAAAATATATTATACAATACATTAAAGATCGGTTTATAGTGTCCCTATTAACAGTAATAAAATATTTCTGTAATAAAAACTGTATAATAAAAAATTCTGTGTAGTAAAGACTGGATTAAAATATATTTAAAAGCTGAAAGGTGTTGGGAAAATGTGACTGCAATTTCAATCTTCACTGTATAGCGTCATGGTAATATACCGCTAAATTCGTATTCGTGATTTTTCCTCGCGCATTCTTTGCTAATACTAATATAGTCAAGTTAAAGAGGCTCTGTCACCAGATTTTGCAACCCCTATCTGCTATTGCAGCAGATAGGCGCTGCAATGTAGATTACAGTAACGTTTTTATTTTAAAAAAACGAGCATTTTTGGCCAAGTTATGACCATTTTTGTAGTTATGCAAATGAGGCTTGCAAAAGTCCAAGTGGGTGTGTTTAAAAGTACAAGTCCAAGTGGGTGTGTATTATGTGCGTACATCGGGGCGTTTTTACTACTTTCACTAGCTGGGCGCTCTGATGAGAAGTAACATCCTCTTCTCTTCAGAACGCCCAGCTTGTGACAGTGCAGATCTGTGACGTCACTCACAGGTCCTGCATCGTGACGGCCACATCGGCACCAGAGGCTACAGCTGATTCTGCAGCAGCATCAGCGTTTGCAGGTAAGTCGATCTTACCTGCAAACGCTGATGCTGCTGCAGAATCAGCTGTAGCCTCTGGTGCCGATGTGGCCGTCACGATGCAGGACCTGTGAGTGACGTCACAGGTCTGCACTGTCAGAAGCTGGGCGTTCTGAAGAGAAGAGGATGTTACTTCTCTTCACAGCGCCCAGCTAGTACAAGTATTAAAAACGCCCCGATGTACGCACATAATACACACCCACTTGGACTTTTACTTTTAAACACACCCACTTGGACTTTTGCAAGCCTCATTTGCATAACTACAAAAATGGTCATAACTTGGCCAAAAATGCTCGTTTTTTAAAAATAAAAACGTTACTGTAATCTACATTGCAGCGCCTATCTGCTGCAATAGCAGATAGGGGTTGCAAAATCTGGTGACAGAGCCTCTTTAAGATATCATTGTTTTGACATTTGTTAGTTGGTATGGAAATTAATGGTCACCCTAAACAATGGGTGAAGAGTTTTACTACCAAAACTTTATAGGAATACGATCTTTTAAAAATATACATCCAATCATATATCTGTTTCTGATATAAATTCTTGTCGTTTATGTCAAAAACCTATATCAGAGGGGTGTATTATGTTGCAAGAAAAATGTGGTTTTAAACTTTTTAATTATGCCTTTTTGTATATAATTTTTCTTTTATGGTCTCCATTGTAATTTATCTCTCGTTTACACAGTGAATCGAACCGATCTGCTCTAATTTCATCTATTTGTTCAATTGGTGTGATAGTAAAACATTCAAAAATATTATTGTGGACAAGAGTACAGTGTGTAGCGTCCATGGCCGCGGGCCATCGGGTCCTCCTGATGCCCGCAGCCATGGATCTGTTAGCGCTGGTCCCCATCTTCCGCTCCAGTCCGCTGTGTCCCGTAGGGTCCGCACGCATGCTCGTGCCTGCTTTTAAAGAGCCAGTGCGCGCACATGTAGGAAATCATCAACATCAATACACATGATTTCCTGGACTATAAGAGGGCACCAGCCCGTCTGATCCTTGCCTGAGCGCTGTCAGTATATCCCAAGTCTGTCTTGCAAATGGTCCCTTAGTGTTTCTCGTTCCAGTTGTTACCCGTGCTCAGTTACCTGTTCCTGTAGCCCGTGCTGTGTTGTTCTTCCTGTGCCTTCTAGTTTTGGAGTCGTGTCTACTGCACCTGCTGTCGTTTGCCACGTCCAGTGTCTTCTGCCACGACCTGAGGGATTCACCACGTCGGGCGGCACCTGCTGTCATCTGCCATGTCTGGCTTTACTTCTGCACCCACCTCCATCTGTGCCAGAGCTGTGGCCACTGTCTGGACTATTCAGGTACCCTTGTGCGGGAGTTTGTATTTCTGGGGTTCCCTGTTTGGCCAGCTGACTCCCTGCTACGACGGTGTGGCCTAGTGGGTCCACATACCCACAAACCGTAACACAGTTGTTTAGAAATACTATGTCAAATAAATTTATTTTTGCAGTTCGATTGATGTTTGTTCAAACGGCAATGTAGGGGTTGTATTGTTCTTCCCACATATTGAAGACCACACTCACAGTTGAATAGATAAATAGATAAATAACATATTTTGATTGACAATTCAATTGGGTGTCGATTTGGTATTTATTTTTAGTTTGATGTGATTGAAAAGGATCGGTGTTGGTAGAGCAACATAGACATCTCTTTTTTCCGCATTTCAAACTACCTTTTTTGTGTAATTGTGCATATACACAGGTAGTTTGTTTGGTTATCTTTTGTTTGCTAGGAAAGTTTACACGACTAGGAGCTAGAATATTTTTAATAGTTCTTGCTCTTTTAAAGGTTATTGTTGGCTTTATCGGTAAACTAATATGTAAATAAGGATCGACTTGTAGAATATGCCAGTGTTTATTCAAGATGTCTCTGATGCTTTTGTGTGCAGAATTCTATTTAGTAACAAAATCAAAAGCAAACTTATTCTCATATTTTCTCTTTAGAGTACTTTGTTCTTTTATTTTAGTTCTTGAGTTTTATTTTCCGCCTACATTATTGATTGATAAACAATCTAATTCACTCAAACCTTCAGTTCTTTTATAAGCATCTAATAGAAGTGTATGTGGATAGTTTTTTTTTCCTTGAAGCGTTTATAAAAGATGCGACTTTGTTTTTTTAAAATCTGTATTTAGTGTGCAATTTTTTCTTATTCTCTTGTACTGGCTGTACGGCATATTTTTTTTAACCATTTTGAATAATGATCACTGTTAAAATCTAAATAGCTATTGCTGGCCATCTTTTTAAAGTGTGTTCGTGTAATAATTTATTTTGCTGTTCTAGCAAGGAAATCTATCTCGTCTGTTTGAATATTGAAGGTGAAATTAATCCCCCAGGTATTGTCATTTAACGATTGACAAAAGGATGTGGCAGTTGGTATATTCCCTTCCCAAATAAAAAATAGTCTATAAATCTTCTAAAAAGTATAATGTTAGTAGTTGCCCATGGGTGTTGCCAAATATATTTTTCTTCAAACATACCCATAAAAATGTTTGCGTAGCTGGGTGCCACTTGGGTCGCCATTGCTGTACCCTTCACTTGATATACACTACCGTTCAAAAGTTTGGGGTCACACAGACAATTTAGTGTTTTCCATGAAAACTCACACTTATATTTATCAAATGAGTTGCAAAATGACTAGAAAATATAGTCAAGACATTGACAAGGTTAGAAATAATGATTTTTTTTTAAATAATAATTTTCTCCTTCAAACTTTGCTTTCGTCAAAGAATGCTCCATTTGCAGCAATTACAGCATTGCAGACCTTTGGTATTCTAGCTGTTAATTTACTGAGATAATCGGGAGAAATTTCACCCCATGCTTCCAGAAGGCCCTCTCACAAGTTGGATTGGCTTGATGGGCACTTCTTGCGTACCATACGGTCAAGCTGCTCCCACAACAGCTCTATGGGGTTGAGATCTGGTGACTGCGCTGGCCACTCCATTACAGATAGAATACCAGCTGCCTGCTTCTTCCCTAAATAGTTCTTGCATAATTTGGAGGTGTGCTTTGGGTCATTGTCCTGTTGTAGGATGAAATTGGCTCCAATCAAGCGCTGTCCACAGGGTATGGCATGGCGTTGCAAAATAGAGTGATAGCCTTCCTTATTCAAAATCCCTTTTACCTTGTACAAATTTCCCACTTTACCAGCACCAAAGCAACCCCAGACCATCACATTACCTCCACCATGCTTGACAGATGGCGGCAGGCACTCTTCCAGCATCTTTTCAGTTCTGCATCTCACAAATGTTCTTCTGTGTTATCCAAATACCTCAAACTTCGATTTGTCTGTCCATAACACTTTTTTCCAATCTTCCTCTGTCCAATGTCTGTGTGCTTTTGCCCATATTAATCTTTTCCTTTTATTAGCCAGTCTCAGATATGGCTTTTTCTTTGCCACTCTGCCCTGAAGGTCAGCATCCCGGAGTCGCCTCTACACTGTAGACGTTGACACTGGCGTTTTGCGGGTACTATTTAATGAAGCTGCCAGTTGAGGACCTGTGAGGCATCTGTTTATCAAACTAGAGACTCTAATGTACTTGTCTTGTTGCTCAGTTGTGCAGCGGGGCCTCCCACTTCTCTTTCTACTCTGGTTAGAGCCTGTGTGTGCTGTCCTCTGAAGGGAGTAGTACACAAGTTGTAGGAAATCTTTAGTTTCTTGGCAATTTCTCGCATAGAATAGCCTTTATTTCTAAGAACAAGAATAGACTGTCGAGTTTCACATGAAAGCTCTCTTTTTCTAGACCTTTTGAGAGTTTAATCGAACCCACAAATGTAATGCTCCAGATTCTCAACTAGCTCAAAGGAAGGTCCGTTTTATAGCTTCTCTAAACAGCAAAACTGTTTACAGCGGTGCTAACATAATTTCACAAGGGTTTTCAAGTGTTTTCTAATCATCCATTAGCCTTCTAACACAGTTAGCAAACATAATGTACCATTAGAACACTGGAGTGATGGTTGCTGGAAATGGGCCTCTATACACCTATGTAGATATTGCATTAAAAACCAGACGTTTGCAGCTAGAACAGTCATTTAGCACATTAAGGCCCCATGCAGACGACTGTGCCCGCAATCACGGCCCGCGATTGCGGGCACGGCCAGCCACCGACTGACAGCCGCATTTTCGGGCCGTGCTCCCATACAAAGTATGGGAGCACGGCTCGCAAAATGCAAAAGAACGGACATGTTCCATAATTCCCGGAACATTTCCACGGCACGGACACCCTTCCGTAGTGCTACGGAAAGGTGTCCGCGTTCAATGAAAGTAAATGGGTCCGTTTTTGCGGACCGCAATTGCAGTCCGCAAAAACGGAGGTTTTTTACGGTCGTGTGCATGGGGCCTAATAATGTATAGAGTGTATTTCTGATTAATTTAATGTTATCTTCATTGAAAAAAAAAACTGTGCTTTTCTTTCAAAAATAAGGAAATTTCTAAGTGGCCCTCAACTTTTGAATGGTAGTGTATATTGTGATCAAATGTAAATATATTATTTTTTAGAATAAATTCCATGCTTTTACATAGAAAGTCAATTTGTAGGGATTGTAGGTCTATATCTCTATCTAACATCAATTTCCGTTTTTTAGACCTATTTCGTGTTCAATATTGCTGTAAAGTGAGCTCACATCAAGTGTAATAAATAGTAGATTTTCTTTAACAGAAATTTTATTTAAATCTTTGATCAATTGGGTGGAATCCTTTAAGTAGCTTGGAAGCTCCACCACATATTTTTGAAAGATTAGATCTAGATAATGGGAAAGGTGGCAGGTGGGCGATTGTATGCTCGATATGATAGGTCTGCCAGGGGGGTTTTTGGTGTCCTTGTGTATCTAGAGAGAAATTATGAGAATAAGTTTGCTTTTAATTTTGTTACTAAATATAATTCTGCACACAAAAGCATCAGAGACATCATGAATAAACACTGGCATATTCTGCAAGTCGATCCTTATTTACGTACTAGTTTACCGATAAAGCCAACAATAACCTTTAAAAGAGCAAGAACTATTAAAAATATTCTAGCTCCTAGTCGTGTAAACTTTCCTAGCAAACAAAAGATAACCAAACTACCTGTGTATATGCACAATTACACAAAAAAGGTAGTTCAAAATGCGGAAAAAAAGAGATGTCTATGTTGCTCTACCATCACCAACACCGATTTATTTATTTTTTTCAATCACATCAAACTAAAAATAACTACCAAATCGAGACCCAATTGAATTGTCAATCAAAATGTTATTTATCTAATCAACTGTGAGTGTGGTCTTCAATACAACCCCTACATTGCCGTTTGAACAAACATGATCGAACTGAAAAAATTAACTTATTTTACATAGTATTTCTAAACAATGTACTCTTGTCCACGATAATATTTTTGAATGTTTTACTATCACACCAATTGAACAAATAGACAAACTTAGAGCAGATCGGTTCGATTCACTGTGTAAACGAGATATATTCTGGATATACAAGTTAAAGAGACTCTGTCACCACATTATAAGTGCCCTATCTCCTACATAAGAAGATCAGCGCTATAATGTAGGTGACAGCAGTGCTTTTTATTTAGAAAAACGATTTCTTTTTACTACTTTATGAGCCATTTTTAGCTTTATGCTAATTAGTTTCTTAATGCCCAAGTGGGCGTGTTTTTACTCTGGTCAGCGTCATACACTCCTCTGTACAACGTCCACTTGGTCTAATCAGTGTCATACACTTCTCTCCATTCATTTACACTGCACTAGCGATATATCTATATCGCTATGAGCAGCCACATAAACACACTATAACATTACTGCAGTGTCCTGATAATGAATATACATTACCTCCAGCCAGGACGTCATGTGTATTCAGAATCCTGACATTTCTGAATCTTTTCTGTGAGATTTCCAGCAAGACAAACGTAATCTTGTTTTAAATGACCGTTTACATCGTAATCTCGCGAGATTACGCTTGCCTTGCTGTAAATCTCACAGTCGCTACAGAAGTGACAGGATTCTGAATACACATCCCGTCCTGGCTGGAGGTAATGTATATTCATTATCAGGACACTGCAGTAATGTTATAGTGTGTTTATGTGGCTGCACATAGCGATATAGCTATATCGCTAGTGCAGTGTAAATGAATGGAGAGAAGTGTATGACGCTGATTGGTCAGCGTCATACACTCCTCTGTACAACTCCCACTTGGTCTAAAGTAAAAACACGCCCACTTGGGCATTAAGGAACTCATTAGCCTAAAGCTAAAAATTGCTCATAAAGTGGTAAAAATAGATTGTTTTTCTAAATAAACACTGCTGTCACCTACATTACAGCGCCGATCTCCTTAGGCCCCATGCACACGACCGTAAAAAACCTCAGTTTTTGCGGACCGCAATTGCGGTCTGCAAAAACTGAGCCATTCACTTTCATTGAACGCTGACACCTTTCCGTAGCACTACGGAAGGGTGTCCGTGCCGTGGAAATGTTCCGGGAATTATGGAACATGTCCGTTCTTTTGCATTTTGCGGGCCGTGCTCCCATACCTTGTATGGGAGCACGGCCCGAAAATGCGGCTGTCAGGCGGCGGGCGGCCGTGCCCGCAATCGTGGGCCGTGATTGCGGGCACGGTCGTGTGCATGGGGCCTTATGTAGGAGTTAGGGAACTTAACTTATAATGTGGTGACAGAGCCTCTTTAACCCCTTAAGGACCGGGCCATTTTGCACGTTAATGACCAAGGATTATTTTTTGATTTCTCGCGTTCGCATTCCAAGAGTCCGTAACTTTTTTTTTAATTCCGTCGACATAGCCGTATAAGGGCTTGTTTTTTGCGGGACGAGTTGTATTTTGTCATTGTACCATTTTTAGATGCTTATAATATATTGATTAACTTTTATTAACTTTATTTTAGGAGAGAATTGAAAATAAGCAGTTATTCCAGCATTGATTTTCATGTTATAAATTTACGCCGTTTACTATGCAGCGTAAATAACATGTTAACTTTATTCTATGGGTCGGCACGATAACGGGGATACCAAATATGTAAAGGTTTTATATGTTTTCCTATGTTTGCACAATAAAAAGCCTTTTAGAAAAAAATTACTTGTTTTTGCATCGCCGCATTCCAAGAAACGTAATTTTTTTATTTTTCCGTCTATGTGGCTGTAAGTGGGCTTGATTTTTGCGGGCCAATGTGTAGTTTTCATTAGTACTATTTTGGGGTACATAGGACTTATAGATTAACTTTGATTTAATTTTTTATGGGGGGAATGGGAGAAAAGAGAATTTTGCCGTTGTTTTTTGCGTTTTTTTTGGACGCCGTTCATCCGGCGGTTTAATTAATGTGTTCATTTTATTGGTCAAGTTGTTACTATCGCGGGGATACCATATATGTATATGTGTGATTTCTTTTGACACTTTTACTAAATAAAACAACTTTTTGGGCAAAAAAAGTAGTTTTATTTGATTTTTGACTATAATTTTTATTTTATTTTTTTCACAAACTTTATGTAACTGATTTAAATTTTTTTTTTTTTTAGTCCCACCAGGGGACTTCACTATGCGATCTGTTGATCGCATATATAATGCTTTGGTATACTTAGTATACCAAAGCATTATTGCCTGTCAGTGTAAAACTGACAGGCAATCTATTATGCCATGCCTCTGGCACGGCATAATAGGCATACAGCCAGGGCAGGCCTGGGGGTCTTTGTTAGACACCCGGCTGCCATGGCAACCCGTTGGCAGCCTGAGATCGCATTCGCAGGCCGCCGATGGGTGACAGAGGGAGCTCCCTCCCTCTGTCAATAGATTTAAATGCCGCGGTCGCTATTGACTGCGGCATTTAACGGGTTAAATGGCTGAGATTGAAGATTTCTTCAATCCCAGCAGTTGCAGCAGGAGCCCAGCTGTCAGTCACAGCCATTCTCTCGCGGCGATCGCACGTCCACAGCTTCTGTGCCCATGCGATCTCCATCACGTACATGCACGTGGGAATGCGCAAACAGGCTGCATTCCCGGACGTGCATGTACGTGAAAATGCGGGAAGGGGTTAAAGACCCTAATACCTGAGGTACTCAATGAAGTAATGGAGACAATCATTTGATTTAAACTATAAATCCATTTTTATGTAAATTGCTGATACAAAAGAGAAGATTTCGTTATCAAGTTAATTTTAAATTACAATGGATGCCGCATAAAGAAAAATTCTATCCAAAAAAGCATAATTAAAGTTTAACCCGTTAGTGACCGGCCCATAGTCTTTTTACGTCGGTCACTAACTGGCCTTATTCCAATGCCATAGACTTTTTACGTTGCGGCATCAGAATAAGTAAACAGATCAGGGAGCTGTCAAATTTCCCTGCTCTCAGCTGCTCTGCCGGGTGAGATCGATATTAGTATCGATCTCACCTGTTTAACCCCTCAGATGCGGTGCTCGATAGCGAGCACCGCATCTGAGTGGTTTTGGAGAGAGGGAAGGAGCTCCCTCTCATCCCACTGACACCCGGCGATAAGATCGCTGAGTGTCAGTGTCTCTGATGGCAGCCGGGGGCCTAATAAAGGCCCCCAGGTCTGCCTGGAGCGAATGCCTGCTAGGTCATGCCGGAGGCAGGCAGTAATACACTGCAATACAAAAGTATTGCAGTGTATTATAATAGCGATCGCAGAATCGCATATTAAAGTCCCCTAGTGGGACTAGTAAAAAAGTTAAAAAAAAAGTTTAAAGAGGCTCTGTCACCAGATTTTGCAACCCCTATCTGCTATTGCAGCAGATCGGCGCTGCAATGTAGATAAGAGTAACGAAACGAGCTTTTTTTGGCCAAGTTATGACCATTTTTGTATTTATGCAAATGAGGCTTGCTAAAGTCCAACTGGGCGTGTTTAAAGTTAAAGTCCAACTGGGCGTGTATTATGTGTGTTACATCTGGGCGTGTTTACTTCTTTTACTAGCTGGGCGTTCTGACGAGAAGTATCATCCACTTCTCTTCAGAACGCCCAGCTTCTGGCAGTGCAGACACAGCGTGTTCTCGAGAGATCACGCTGTGTCGTCACTCACTTCCTGCCCCAGGTCCTGCATCGCCTCGGACGAGCGAGGACAGATCGGCACCAGAGGCTACAGTTGATTCTGATGCAGGATCGGCGTTTGCAGGTAAGTCGATGTAGCTACTTACCTGCAAACGCTGATGCTGCTGCAGAATCAACTGTAGCCTCTGGTGCCGATGTGGCCGACACGATGCAGGACCTGGGGCAGGAAGTGAGTGACGCCACAGCGTGATCTCTCGAGAACACGCTGTGTGTCTGCACTGCCAGAAGCTGGGTGTTAACAAACAGAAGTGGATGATGCTGATTCGTCAGCATCATATACTCCCATTCCTAACGCCCAGCTAGTAAAAGAAGTAAAAACGCCCCGATGTACACACATAATACACGCCCAGTTGTACTTTTACTGTAAACACGCCCAGTTGTACTTTTGCTAGCCTCATTTGCATAAATACAAAAATGGTCATAACTTGGCCAAAAATGCTCGTTTTTAAAAAATAAAAACGTTACTGTAATCTACATTGCAGCTCCTATCTGCTGCAATAGCAGATAGGGGTTGCAAAATCTGTAGACAGAGCCTCTTTAATAAAGTTAATAAAAAAAAAAATGTGAAAAGAAAATTAAAAACCCACTTTTCCCCCTTACAAACTGCTTTAGTATTAAAAAACCAAAATAAAGTAAAAAAGTTACACATATTTGGTATCGCCGCGTCCGTAACGACCCCGACTATAAAGCTATTGCATTACTTAACCCGCACGGTGAACGTCGTAAAAAATTAAATAAAAAAAGATGGAAAATTGCTGTTTTCTGTGAATCCTGACTTTAAAAAAATTTGATTAAAAAGTGATCAAAAAGTCGCATCTACTCCAAAATGGTACCACTAAAAACTACAAGTCGTCCCGCAAAAAAAAAGCCCTCATACAACTGCATCGGCGAAAAGATAAAAACGTTACGGCTCTTCAAATATGGAGACACAAAAACAAATTAATTTTGAAAAAAAAGCGTTTTTACTGTGTAAAAGTAGTAAAACATACAAAAACGATACAAATTTGGTATCGTTGCAATCGTAACAACCCGCTGAATAAAGTTATTGCGTTATTTATAGCACACGGTAAACGGCGTAGATTTAGGACGCAAAAAAGAGTGGCGAAATGTCAGATTTTTTTCTATTCCCCCCCCCAAAAAAGTTAAAAGTTAATCAATAAATAATATGTACCTCAAAATGGTGCTATTAAAAAAATACAACTTGTCCCGCAAAAAACAAAATCCTTATACAGCTATGTAGACGCAAAAATCAAAAAGTTAGAGCTCTTGGAATGCGACGATGGAAAAACTTAAAAAATAGCTTGGTCATTAACGTCTAAAATAGGCTGGTCATTAAGGGGTTAAAACCACATTTTTCTTGCAACATAATGCACTCTGATTATAGGGTTTTGACATAAACTACAAGAATTTATATCAGAAATAGATTTTTAAAAGATCGTATTTCTATAAAGTTTTAGTAGTAAAACTCTTCACCCATTGTTTAGGGCAGGGGTCTCAAACTCGACTGGGTAAGTGGGCCGGATATAGAAAAAATGGGAAGTTGATGGGCCGCATTACTTTCAAATTTGATACAATACGAAATTATTAATCAATTAGTTATTTGAACTACAATAACACTATATTACTATAATAATACTACTACACTACATTACTATAATAATACCGCTAGGTATAAAATTTGAGATATTTCTCCACGTGCTTATTTCAACTATCCAGCTTTCCAGTTTAAGTGTGGCAAAATTCAGTCCGGAGGCTCAGTTAGCAGCATTTGGCAGACACACATGTCAAGATTGGGCAGCCCCTTTTTAGATAGTGCCACAGTGCCCTCGGTGGATGCTGCCGCAGTGCCCTCTGTGGATAATGCAACACACCCCTAGATAAGGCCACAGTGCCCTCCGCAGATGCTACCACAGTGATGTCAGGGTCTTGCCCAGAGCTGGAGTCCCAGAGCAGAGCCGCTTCTAGCACTCAAACTACAGTAGATTTGTGACTGCAGCTCTGGATTTGTTTGGAGTATGGGACCTGATGTTACAGTACAGTTGTGACTGCAGCACTGGATGTGACTGGAGTATAGCACATTATATAATAGTAGAGTTGTGACTGGAGCTCTAGATTTTATTTTTATTTTTTTATATTTCAAATTTTTTATTTTCAAGAAAGGAAATGGGGATACAGAAAAAGAAAAGGGGGTGACATGGGTACAGAAAAAGCCCATGAGGGCCAATCATTTCAACCTTTATTTCAACATCAGTAAGTAAATATGCAATTAAGGTCCTCCCAACATAGTACCATCAATACACTGCAAACATTAGTATAGCGAGACAGGAATACCAGCATTACACCCTCATCCGACCCTCCATCACCCACATCTCAGTCAATTATTAGTAAACGATTGATCCAAATAGGGAAGTAAACAAAGGGTAGACGGGGTAAAAGGAAAAAAGGAAGAGGGGGGGGTGAAGGGAAATCTTAAGAGGGAGAAAGGGAGATGTTCTCCCACCTCTCTCCCCCCCATAGCACATCACAGACAAGAGAGAACTCAAGAGCTCCCCGGTTCTCCACTACTCAGTTCAACCATGGCCCTCTTGTATCTGTCCAACTTGCAGAAGTCAAACCAATAGAACCAGGTTTTCTGAAACTGTGTTGCCCGCTCGGGTGCGGAATGGAGCAACTCCTCCATTCTCCGAATTTCATGAATTCGCTCCAGCTATTGTCTAGTCACAGGAGGCTCAGAGGATCTCCAACCCACCAGAATACAAGCCTTAGCTGCATTCAACAAATGTCTCACTAACATCTTCCTGTAGCGCCCCACGGGTATATCGTGGTGGTGCAGCAAAATCCATGCCGGATCCCAGCGAGATTCCCGTGATCTCAAGAATGATATCTTGAACCTCAGACCAATAGGGGCGAAGGCTCTCACAGCTCCAGAATATATGTAACAGCGTTCCCTCTTCCCTGCCGCATCTCCAACATAGAGGAGAAACATCCGGGAACATTTTATGTAGCACATGTAGTATTTTAAAACTGGTTTCCTGATAGGCATTACTAATAGACGCCTTATGTGTGAGGAGCATGATCTTTTCCCTTTGTTCTTGTGTTAGAGTGATCTGAAGATCTCTTTCCCATTTCGTAATATATGGTGGGATGAAATCCTCAGCAGGAGTGAGCAGCACGCAGTAAAGACTGGACAGGGCCCGTCTCACATGCCCCGTTTGAGAACACAAAGTTTCAAAGGGAGTTAGTGCTCGGTCATAGGAAGCCGGTGTAGGTAATCTTGCTAAGTAATGAGTCAATTGTAACGTCTGCCATTGGGACGCTTCCGGGAGAGCCTCTGGCTGGGAAAGCTCTCCTCCACACAGCCAAGTATTGCCCCTATAAAAATGACTTACTCTAAAATGCCCCTGCCGTACCCATATCCTAAAGGTCTGATCTGACAGACCTGGGCCAAATTCCGGGTTACCCAAAACCGGTGTGAGGGGTGATAACATTCGTGATATTCCCTCTCTACTCCTCACCTTTCTAAACACTTGTAAAGTTGGATATATGGTAGGATGATCACTCAGTGACCTCCAATGAATCACAGCCATCCAGGGTAGGCATTTCAATGGGAGGTTTGTAAAACCTTGTTCCACCGCTATCCAATCCTTAAAGGGTTCATGGCGGCACCAATCCACCAATCTAGCCAAATGAATGGCATGATAATATTGCTCCACATCAGGCAGCCCAATCCCCCCATGACGCTTGGCCCGGACCAGGATTCTCCTCTGAAGTCTAGGATGTTTGTTGGCCCACACAAATGAAGTAAGATATTGATATACCGTTTTAAAAAAGGAAGAGGATATCTTAATTGGCAGTGCCTGCAGCGAGTATAAGAGCCTGGGTAGGACGTTCATCTTGATGATGCCCACTCGTCCAAACCACGAGAAAGTTCCCTTTGTCCACCGGGCCAAATCGCCCCTCAATGTCTGCAGAAGCGGTGGAAAATTAAGTTGAAATGTCCGCTCTACACAACTCGGTAGTCTGATACCCAGATATTTAATTGAGTCACCTGTCCACCTAAAAGGAAAATTTACACCCAAAACCCTCCCTTGATCCTGTGGAATGTTTAATGTCATCGCCTCCGACTTCTGAAAGTTAATTTTAAAATTGGACAATGATCCATATATCCGAAATTCCTTCATAAGGTTGGGCATAGAAATATGGGGAGAGGTCACAAAAAATAATAGATCATCGGCATATGCGGCCACTTTTACAGATTTATCCCCCAGCCTCAAGCCTTGTATATTAACATTACCCCTGATCTTGCATAAAAAGGGTTCTAGCGCTAGAGCAAAAAGCAGAGGTGACAGTGGGCAGCCCTGTCTCGTACCGTTATGAATCCGAAAGGGAGAAGAATAGGTACCATATACCCTCACAGAAGCCGAAGGCGAGGAATACAAAGCGCCCACCCAAGTTCGCATGTTGGGTCCCAGACCCAGAAATTCCAAAGTTCCAAACAGAGAAGGCCACCCGACCCGATCAAAGGCCTTCTCCGCGTCTGTAGACAAAACAATCGCAGGAGTTTTCTGCGAGTTGGCCCAGTGGACAAGATTAAGAGCCTTAGTCGTGTTGTCTCTCGCTTCTCTAGATGGAATGAAACCTGTTTGGTCCCTGTGGACCACTGTGGTCATCAATGGGGCCAATCGGTTAGCCAGTATCTTGGAAAATAATTTCAGATCCACGTTGAGCAGGGATATTGGTCTGTAACTAGAACAAGAGGAAGGATCCTTTCCGTCCTTTGGGATGACCACTATAGTAGCATTCAAGGAATCTGAAGGGACTGAACTGCCCGATGATATTGCATTGAGAGCCCCCAGAAACCTGTCCGCTAGTTGAGCCATAAACATTTTATAATAGCTCACCGTCAGTCCATCCGGACCCGGGGCTTTCCCTGGTTTGGTGTCTTGCACTGCCCTTGAAAGCTCTTCAAGGGTTATTTGGTGGTCTAATGCGGCGCAATCGTCGGAAGACAGCTGAGGGAGACCGGAAGAAGCTATGTATTCCTGGACAGCCTCACTAGTGGGTGGAGAATGCGGCTCTAGCTGATAAAGAGATGAATAAAACTCCCTAAAGGAGCGTGCCATATCCCCCGGGGAGGTAACCTTCACACCCGCATTTGAAGTAATCTGGGGAACATACGTGGATGCTCTCTGGGCCCTCAAGCCATTTGCTAGAATCTTCCCTGGCTTATTTCCACACTCATAAAATATTCTACGGCATTTAACCAGTGTGGCTTTAGCTTTTACTTCATAAAGTGATCTAAGCTCCTCCCGGAGGGACTTCAAGACCCCCCTAGTCTCCTGCGTCTGACTTTGTTTGTGTTTGGTCTCCACTTTACAAATCCTAGCCAACAGATCGCTTGTCTTTGCTACCCTCTCTCTCTTGAGCCTCGCCCCCCATTTAATGAAAAAACCTCTTATGTAACATTTATGAGCTTCCCATAACGTGAGCGGATTTGACACTGAACCATCATTGGTAGCGAAATACTGTTCCAGCTCACTGTGTATTTCAGCCTGTGCTTCAGGGTGATGAAGCAAAAACTCATTAAGTTTCCAACGGCCATGCGTCTGGGAAGGCGGAGCAAAAGAGAGAGAAAGCGAAATGGGTGAGTGATCCGATATAGGGGACGTATGGATGTCCGCTCTCATCACTCTATCAAGATGAAAATGGCTTATGAAAAAGTAATCTATTCTGGAGAACATATCGTGAGTTGCCGAGTAATAGGAGTAATCGCGAGATCCCGGGTACAGAGTCCTCCATACGTCCACCAACTGATGATCATGAATCGTTTTTTTAATGGATCGGAGTTGCGAGAAGGGAAGATGCGACGCTCCTCTGGAGACGTCTAAATGTGGCTCCAGTGCCACATTGAAGTCCCCTCCCACTACAATAAGGCCCTCCCCAAAAGACTGGAGCTGTTCCATATAAGCAGCAATAGCCCCCGATTGTCCTGAGTTTGGTACGTATAGATTAGCCAATGTGACCTTCTGTGAAAAGAGCGTGCCCTTTACTAGTAGAAATCAACCCTGGGGATCTGCTAGAGAATCAGTGAAGACCCATGGTACATTTTGTGCTATAAGAATGCTTACTCCTCTAGATCTAGAATCCTCTGAGCAACCATGATAGCAATATGGGAAACGTCTATTGGAGAGTTTGGGTACCTTATCCTTTCTGAAGTGCGTCTCCTGGTGGAACGCCACCTGAGTTCCAAGTCTCCATAGTTCCGCGAGGACCACTGAGCGCTTCTCGGGAGTTCTCAAACCCCTGACATTATAGGAGAGGAGCTTTACATCGGTGTTCATGGTCATCGAGTGCTGTGAGGGAAGAAAGGGGAAAACGGGAAAGAAAGCAAAGGGAAAGAAGGAGAGAAGAAAGGATAGTCAAAAAGTTAAAGAGAATTAGTAAATACTCTAAGGAAGTCCAAAGGATTCGAAGAGGCTCGACCGGCGAGACTCTCCGGAGGGTACACCTAAGGAGAGAGTAAGTAAGGTATCTAAGGAAGTGGAGACCACCTCCCGTGTAATTTGTTGAAAGTACAACCAGCAACAGAAAAAAACCCCTAGGAGGTCAACCTTAATTCAACTAACTAACACCTGTAAGCGAAACCATGACAGGATCCTATGTCAACAGATGCATAGTCTACCCCTTACCATAAGTCCCCTATGGGGGTAATCGACATTCAAGAGATGACCCCGACCCTTTCCGGTCAAGCGATGAAAACTGGTCAGTAGACACACAAGGCCATTTCTTCCCCATAAAGCCCCCAGCCCGTCAGAACATCTCCGCTAGCCTCCACACTCCCCAAACCCCCACCGCTGTCCCATCATCTGCAGAAGAAAGTCAGGTCCTAAATTCCTCCCCAGTCAGTCTCCCGTGCTCCCCAGTCTACACAAAATAGTCTAGTTACCGTAAATGTGACCAGAGTCATCTTAGCAGTAGCCCCTATGTCCCAGTCAAAAAGCCGTCAGAGACAGTCTGTGATAGGCCTGTCGTCACCTCAGCAATACCGAAGATATAAACAAGCCGCTTCGTACTAGCGCATTCTTCCATACTGCTGAGGTATCCATGGTCCCCGCTCCATATGTATATACTGAAATAACTTACAGCTATATCCCCTTCATAACAGTAAGTTTAAACATTCTTGTCAGATGAAGCCAGTCTAAGTTATGGTCTACGAGCAATTAATCACCCTTCAGCTATCAAAAGATCCTTCCATTATTACCTCCTGAAATATAACTAGTACTCACTCAAGAGCGATTCTCAGGAAAGACTCTCATAGCCACTAAACAATACCAGTGCAACATTACACCACCTCTCAGCCTCTTACTGGAACCACACATATAACCTTCTCAGGAATTTGATATCGAGGAACTGCATGACAACATTCTGAAATTCATGTGTACATATGTTTCGGAGCCATCTAGAGTTCTGACCACAAGCCCCAAATAACACTTGCTATTATTGCTGAGTCCCATTTATGGCTGGAGTTGCCTAGCCGGTCTGATGCGCTGCGGTCCGGGTTGAGGTGGATCCATCGGGCGGTTCCTTCCACGTCGAGATGGCCGGTAATTTAGGGATGCAGAAATCCAGTCCGGAATGGCGCTCGGTGGGACATCCAGAAAAACAAAAATTGCGGGCAAATCTTGCGGGGAGTGAATGGTAATCATCGAGCCCTGCTTTCTAACAATAAGGTGAAACGGAAATCCCCACATATATGTAGCTTCAGCATCTCTGATTATGTCCAGCAACGGACGTAGGACACGTCTCATATGCAATGTACAAGCCGATAGATCAGGCAGAATGTGAATCTCAGCACCTCGAAACTTCACATCACCCAGGTTGCGCATTTTGCGCATTAAGGTGTCTTTAACGGTAAAGTAATGGATTCTGCAGACAATATCTCGAGGTCTCCCCGGGTCTTGTGACACCGACCCCAATGCTCTGTGCACTCTATCCAGTTCAATATGATTGTCCAGAGGCTCCCCCAAAATGCCATTGAACATTTCCGTCACCAGGGCCCGGATATTATTTCCCTCTTTATCTTCTGGCAGTCCCCTGATACGCACATTATTGCGCCTGTTCCTATTCTCTAAATCGTCATGTTCCAAGGCCATAGATTGCATTAGTGACTGTTGAGAGCGAATTTGGTTCTCCAGCCTGTCTAATCTATCGCCATGTGAAGCTGTCTGCTGTTCTATGGCCGATACACGGGAGCACATTTGTTCCACTGTACGGTTCACCTCTTCCAGACATGTGCGTTGCATTTTTCCATCCTGCCTAACATATTGTCAAAGAAACTCTGGGATGGTAGATGCTTAAGGGCCTCAGACAGATCAAGTCTCGTCAATGGCGTCTCAGACAAAAACGGGGAGACAGGGCTAGATGACCATGGAGCTTCAACAGGGGAGCTCTCTGTGTCTTGTCTACTGGCTGGGGTATCCAGGGGAGGCCGCACTGGGGTAGACGCACCTGTGGTAGTACCGGGACGAGGCTGTGGGATCACAGCCGGCCGTTGTGGAGTCACGCTGTGAGCAGCGGTCGCCATGATGGATTCCTCCTGCCTCTGAGAAGTGCGTGGCCTCAAGAAGCGGGACAGCGAGGATGTCGGCGTAACCTTATTCGATGGCTTGAGATTCTTCCCCCGGGGCATACCTCAATATACCGGAGTTTTTGTGAGTCACTGGTGTAGATAATGGCACGATATTAGTCGGCGGGAGCTCCCTAGAACACGTCTGTCTTCCTCACATGCCGAGACCACGCCCCCTGGAGCTCTAGATTTGTTTGGAGTATAAGACAAGATGTTTGCATCTGCATCTTCTGATATTGCAGTAGAGTTGTGAGTGCAGCTCTGGATGTGACTGGAGTAAAATACATGATATAATAGTAGAGTTGTGAGTGCAGCCTGGGATTCCAGCTCTGCTCCTGACATCACTGTCCATATATGGACAGAAATGTCAGGGGCAACCCCAGAGCTGGAGTCCCGGGCAGAGCGCTAGTAGGCTCTTCCTGGGACTCCAGCTGTGCTCCTGACATCACTGGGACTCTTGCTCTGGGGAAGCCCCTGACATCATTGTCGATGTATGGACAGCGATGTCAGAGGCTTCCCCAGAGCAGAGCCTATACTAGCGCTCTGCCCGGGACTCCGCTCTGGGGTAGACCCTGACACACTGTCCATATATGTACAGCGATGTCAGGGAATTCCACAGAGTCTCGGAGCAGAGCCTATACTAGCGCTCTGCACGGGACTCCGGCTCTGGGGAAGCCCCAGACATCATGTGTCCAAACATGGACAGCGATGTCGGGGAATTCCACAGAGTCCCGGAGAAGAGCCGATACTAGCGCTCTGCCCGGGACTCCGCTCTGGGGAAGAGCCGGACACACTGTCCATATATGGGCAGCGATGTCAGGGAATTCCAGAGTGTCCCGGAGCAGAGCCGATACTAGCGCTCTGCCCGGGACTCCGGCTCTGGGGAAGCCCCAGACATCGCTGTTCATATGTGGCCTAAGACCAAGTGTTTTACCAACCCCCTAAATGGTTGTCAATTTACCATCAGACATTTTATCAATTGTCAAACCACTGGCGTTGTATATGTTGCCAGATGCCCTTGCCCCAAATTGTATGTTGGCAGGACCACCCATCAACTCAGGAGAAGGATCTCCAGACATGTCAGTAGTATTAATATGAAAGAGGATACTTACATTTCCAGACATGTGAGATCTTTTCATGAGGGCGACTCCAAGGTCCTTCAATTTTGGGGCATTACGCAATTAAAACTCGGTCCTAGGGCTGGAAACCTAGATAAGAGGCTACTGCAGGAGGAGGCCCGATGGATACATAGGCTCGGCTCCCTGAGTCCCAATGGCCTAAATGAGGGGTTCACTTTTATGGCCTTCCTGTAGGAAACACCAAAACCCCCCCCCCCCTCTTCTTCTGTTGAAATAAACCTTTCTTGCTGAATATACTTCTTCCATGTGATACTTCTGTCGGTTTGACAGTTTATGAGATACACTGACTACTACATATATAGTCCGGATGCATATCTAGTTATACTACATTAATGCTTGGTAAGCATGTATATTATCATTGATTGTTGTCATCGATACAACAGACAACTTGATCTGATCCCTGCTCTCTCCTACTATTCAGTTTTGTTTATTAGACTCGTTTATGTACATATCTTATTGTGCACCTGTGTACATTGATTCTATGTGTGACGTTGTGTGATTGCATCTGTGCTCTCTCTGCGGATATTGTGACGCTCATACTGTAACTAATACATATTTCGTGCGCTATTCCTCTGTGGCATTTATTGTCACCACTTATTGAGGACCCCAGCGTTATCCACTTGTTTGGACTATCGTATTGCAATTGGGCGCCGTTCTGGACTCTTGATTGGCTGCCCCTGCTGTCACTCTCCCCGCATACATAGCTCTCTGTATAACAATCACCCGTTTTGACTGATGTGCGCATGCGCACAGTTTCCGTTATGATTGGATACCTGATCACGACGTCCTGTTGGCTTCCTGCCATGCCACTCTTCTCGGCGTGGGGGCCTGTCATTTATGACTGCCTGATTGGCGGTTAGGTGAGCTGATGCCGTCACACGTCATGCATACGTCAGGCACACGAGTCTATATAGGGAGCAGGAATTCACACGCGCGCTCATTAGCCCCGTGTTATCCCCTGAGGACGCTGCTTCTGCAGCGAAACATGTCGGGGGGGCTATCGCCATTTTAATAATCACTGACGGTCCAGTCATTACTTCTACTTGTGTGGGACTGTTCCTATGCACGGCAGTCTGCAGCTGCCGAATCAGTCTCTTTCACTGCGTCCAGCGATGTGCTGGGTGCATGCACCTTGACTTTTGTGATACACACTGGCCGTCTCTTGATACAATTTTAACTCTTTATTGTTGTCTGTCTGTTTGATACATTAATAAAAGTTAGATTTTAACTGCCATTACTGACACTAATCGACTGGTGGCTGGGAAACTGGGACATCTGTGCCTTGGCACATTTTTCTTCATCTGCCCGGGACTCCGGCTCTGGGGAAGCCCCAGACATCGCTGTTCATATGTGGACAGCGATGTCAGGGAATTCCAGAGTCTCGGATCAGAGCCGATACTAGCGGCTCTGTGTCCCGCGGCCTGCATGAGGGCCGCGTGCTTAAGACCCCTGGTTTAGGGTGACCATTAATTTCCATACCAATTAACAAACGTCAAAACAATAATATCTTAACTTGACTATATTAGTATTAGCAAAGAATGCGCGAGGAAAAATCACGAATACGAATTTAGCGGTATATTACCATGACAACCCATGACACTATACAGTGAAGATTGAAATTGCAGTCACATTTTCCCAACACCTTTCAGATTTTAAATATATTTTAATCCACTTTTTACTACACACAATTTTTTTTATTATACACAGTTTTTATTACTGAAATATTTTATTACTGTTAATAGGGACACTATAAACCGATCATGTATTGTAGAACATATTTTTTAGGTAATTTTTGTCTACATATCCTAGTGTAAAGATGACCTGTAAGCTTGACCCGGTAGCTTTTAGCCTAACTGACCTCAAGTTCGGTTATTTAACCTGCAGTCCACCTACCTTTGTCATTTGTACGCTACCTGAGGAAGAAACCAGTTAGGTTTCTAAACACTTTGTTGTTGTTCTTTGTACTAAATAAAATCTTTTTATACTTACCTTGTCTACTTGACTGGTAGGAACGAATAATTCTAACCGTGGATCATCCACAAACCAGCTGGACTTTGTTTCTTTCTGTTCAGTGTGTGCAGCTGACAAGGTCGTTCACTCCAGACCTGCTGGCCTGCTCCAGCCATTGCCCGTACCTGATGCTCCCTGGCAGCATATAGCTATGGACTTTATTACTGACCTGCCTCTCTACTGGATGCAGTACTGTCTGGGTGGTGGTGGATCGATTTTTGAAAATGGCCCACTTCGTTCCTCTGATCGGTCTTCCTTCTGCTCCTCAACTGGCCAAGCTTTTCATCCAACACATCTTCCGCCTGCACGACTTGCCGCAGCATATTGTGTCTGATCTGGGGGTTCAGTTCACCTCAAAGTTCTGGAAAGCCCTCTGCGGACTCTTAGGTGTTAAGCTGGACTTTTCCTCGGCCTACCATCCTCAGTCCAATGGTCCGATCAAGAGGATCAATCAGATCTTGGAGAACTACCTACGCCACTTCATCTCCAAGCATCATGATGACTGGGTGCAGTTGCTTCCGTGGGCCGAATTCTCATACAATAATCACACCAGCGAGTCCACAAGGAATACACCATTCTTTGTCTATGGCCAACACCCACGAATTCTTCGAGGTTAAAAAAAGTAAGGAAGAACCTTGTATTTAGCATATTGGAAGGTGTTTGGTCCAGAAGAGAGGTCCTGCGAGCCAGAAGAGAATCTCAATGCTCCTACCCTCATTAAGAGGTTTCTTTCTCGTTCTGGTCCCAAGAGGAGGGGGCGTAAGAGGGGGGATTCTGTAACGTCCGTGGTCGCTCACCACGAACTCTTTATATCCAGTCGACGCCCTTCTCTCCAGAGATGTCGGAACATATGGTCGTCCTGTTCCACAGTGACCACCAGGGTGCGCTCGCGAGCTCAGTCCAGACTTAAGAAGCCAAAGCGCACGCAGGTGGGAGATTGAGCTGATTGCTCCCAGAGCACCCTGGGCTATAAGAAGGGCCCAGCCCCTTCCTCTCATGCCTGAGCGTTGTTTGTCGTATCCTAGTTTGTCTATGCAAATGGTCTCCTAGTGTTTTCCAGTTCCCCGTACCTGTATCCTGTATCCCGTGCTATCCTGTTCAAGTGCCGTGCATTAGTCAAGATGTGCTGTATTCCACGCCTGTCCTGCTACTCCACGCCTGACGTCTACCTGCTGCCTAGTCCCAGCCGAGCCTGTCTTGCTACTGTCCGAGCTGCCACAGGTACCCTATACGAACTATTGACTGTGACCTGCGCCCTGTTGGCCAGCTTCCATACCGTTAAGGCGGTACGTCCCAGTGGGTCCAGCTGAACTCACAGCAAGAGATGCTTTTACGCAAAGGTTTATCTTACACTCCTACTCCCGCCTTTGACTAATTCACCTGGGCGAAAGACATTAATCTCTTCGCAAGTAAACTTGCTTTGCAAAAATATTTTAAGACGAAGACCTGCGATACTACTCCTTTAAGCCACACTGAACTCGGCACCCTCCATGCCTTGGAAGATTTATCGAATGAGAATGAGCATGCAGTTGATCTTTACGTCCTAGGTCACGTTTAACGCCACCATTTTCGCAATACGCACACATTGACATCTTTGTGAAAATGGTCAGTGCGGAGCTGAGTAAGTTAAAAATTTACAAATTCAAATCTTCAAGTAATCTTAGTAAACTAGAGAGAACTGTTTTGGATGAACTTTGTAAAAATGATGAAATTATATTCAAACCATCTGACAACGGGGGCAACATTGTCATCTTAAATCGAGTGGATTACGTTTCCATGGTCCACAAGCTGTTAGACGACACATCTACTTATATCATCTTAGATAAAAATCCCACTGATCGTTATTTACTGGATTTACGCTCTTTACTTGATGCTAAATCTAATGGCCTAATTTCTCTAGATGAATTTAAGTTAATGTTCAACCCCAACCCTACTTTAGCAACATTCTACACTTTGCCCAAAATCCACAAAGCTGTTTCACCTGTACCTGGCAGACCAATTGTCTCGGGGAACGACAATTTAACACAGGGGATCAGCATGTATGTAGATGAGATCTTATCACCTTTCGTCACCGCTCTGCCTTTCTTCCTACGGGACACTAAGGACACCCTCACCAGGATCCAGGAGATTAATGTTTCTCTGAACACTTTAATAGCCAGCATTGATGTAGAGTCATTGTATACCAACATCAAGCATGACTTAGGCCTCAATGCTGTGCAACACTTTCTAAACCCTAAAGGGACCCAGTTTCAGGCACATAACAGATTCACTTTATCATTATCCAAATTCCTACTCACTCACGATTATTTTCTTTTTGACAGCAAATTTTATCGCACCGCCATGGGCAAAGTCTGTGCACCCACTTATGCAAATTTATTTTTAGGGTGGTGGGAAGACACTTTGATTTTCAATGATTTACTCTTTCACATGTCACATATTTTATTTTGGGGTAAATATATTGACGATATACTCATCTTCTGGGATGGTGATGTTGCTCTTTTTTCTGACTTTATGGACATCATCAATAATAATCACATTGGCATGAATTTCACTCACACCATACACACAAACTAAATTAATTTTCTTGATCTTAAAATCTCCCTGGTGGCGGTGTTCAAACTAACCTCTTTCGAAAAGAAACTGCTACAAAAAGCTTCTTACAGTGGGGGAGCTTTCACCCACTGGCTCTTAAGAAAGGCATTCCAATTGGACAGTACCTAAAAGCCAAGAGGAATTGCTCAGAAAAACACACCTTTAAATTGGAATGTGACACACTATATAAAAAATTCCTTGCACGTGGGTATCCAAAGAAGACTCTGCATAGAGCATATAGGGCAACCCCAAGAGATTATCTACTTTATGGTAGAAAGAAGAATAACAACCCCAACAATGATAATGGGCAACAATCCTCTTATCAGATGCATAGGGAACTTTGACACCTGTTCCCATCAAATTAAGAATATTTTACAAAAACACTGGTCCATCCTACAGGCAGATTCAGATTTGTGTGATGTAATTTCTACTGTTCCTAATATCACTTATCGGAGAGGTAAGAATCTTCGGGAATTCCTTACCCATAGCCATTACTCTAGACATCCTACCGTGCAAAGCAGTTGGCTTCCACCCCCTACACATGGGTCCTTCCCATGTGGTAGATGCTTCTTTTGCCCGTTTATGCCCACGACCAAGACTTTCCTCAACCCATTTGATGGAAAGAGCTTGGTATTATCTCTGCTGCCAAAGCAGTGGTATTATCTCTGCTGCCCAGTGCCCTTGCCCCAAATTGTATGTGGACAAGACCATTCAACAGCTCCGAAGAAGGATCTCAAAACACATCAGCACTAACACCAAAGTGGATACACCTCTTTCTAAACATAATTGGGCTGGAAATCTGGATAAGAAGCTACTGCAGGAATAAGCCAGATGGATCCATAGATTAAGCTCCTTAAGCCCTAATGGGCTAAACGAAGGCTTCACTTTTGTAGCCTTATAGTTCTTGTCTCTGTATGTTCACCTTTTATACCCATTCATAACTATTGATAGAATGTCGATATATTACTATAACATTGAATATATTACTGTTGTAAATATATGGTATCTTTACTTCATAAATAAGTTGCCTGTCACCAATTTGTATGTCCATTTGGGTTGATGTCATTCCTCTTTCTCGTAATAAATCAACTCGGCAATAGGATCTGTTCATTGAATAATATTATTGGCCTAATAC
This sequence comes from Rhinoderma darwinii, assembly GCF_050947455.1. Taxonomy (NCBI): domain Eukaryota; kingdom Metazoa; phylum Chordata; class Amphibia; order Anura; family Rhinodermatidae; genus Rhinoderma; species Rhinoderma darwinii. The sequence continues at coordinate 1,962,408 of NC_134695.1, forward strand.
AGCGCATTAAGTTATCCCACGGAGCATATATATTTTGGTCCACTCACTTAATGAATATGATCAATCTCCATAGTGTCTATATATTAATATAGCACTAATGGTATTACCCACTACTTCTATACGTCACGTAGTCTGCCGATCTCCTTAGCTTCATTAGTTCTTTTGACGCTGGCCTTTCAGACCTAATCTAGGCAATTCGTCCCCTTGATCACTTATCTATCACTTACCTATTAATCCAGTGCATATAACTTTTTTTTTTAAACTTTCATTTTTATTTGCCTTTTTCCAATTTTACATAATAACATTGAACTTTGAAAAACAATTTAACATTTGCCAAAATGTATCGACATCATTACCTTCACAAAATATTACACAGTAGAACGTCCATACAAGAAAGAGTTTACAATTAATTCCAACACCTAGCCAACCCTCCCATTCCACCTCCAGTCGTCCACCCCACCATAAAGACCTGTGCAAGTAGTCTAACAATACCTGGTATTGTCCTAATATCTGTCTCCCTGATAGCTCTAGGATATCTCCAGTGCCCCCAAAGCACCACTAAGGTGTTCTCTTGTGTACCACGCTGATCATCGACTTGAGTAACAATGAATCATTTCCATTTGGCGAAAAAGTGCATTGTTTCCTTTTCTTTATGTCGTTCTGTTTCTAGACGCTCTATATTCAAGAGCTTCTTCAGCTGTATAGTCACCTCAAGCAACCAGTTCTGCAATAGACACCTTTCTGCTACCATGAGGACAGTATGTATTATTGAGGGCACCCGTCTAGATATCGCCGTATCCTCCTCCTCAGGTGGTCTCACCTGATGGAACAACATACATTGTGGAGACATTGGTAGGGATGTTGCCCAGAATGTTGCAAACCTGCACATTTCCCCCCAAAAGTCTTGGGTAGCCTGACCGCTTCAAATCCCATGGTACATATCAGATTTGGCCAATTGACATTTAGGACAGGCAGTTATCCTATCCGGATTAGAGGCAGAAGCTGGGATGTTGAAACCATAAATAGCATTATGCATAATTTTGAAATACGACTCCCTCCATCTCTCATTTATAATTTCCTTTCTAACTGTCTTCCACCCGTTCAGTATAACTTCTGCTATATCCGGATCCCCCGTCACTCTCTCCCATCTTTTATAGCAATACTTAGGATTCTGCTTAATGACTCTATTTCTAATGATGTTATATAATGAGGATATCAAAGCTTTTTCCAATCTCGGGCCTATAATTTCATCAAAAGTGTGTACTAGCGCTTCCTCATGCAGTGACTGTAACCTCTCTCTGCAGAACGCCACAATCTGCATTATGGGAAAATTATGTTTATCAGCCAAATTATATCTGTCTTTGATTTCCCTCATCTTAAGCCACCTTGGATGTTCAGAGTGCATTAGATGTTGTGCCAACATAATGTTTTTTTCCCTTCACTCTCTAAAGTGAGTATTGTCCATCCCATGGGGGAATTCTGGGTGACCCCATAGCGGCATCCTTTTTGACAGTAGAAACGGTACCTTAAATAACTTTCTCCAGATCTTCCAAGTTGCTATGGTATCTCGTAATAATATGGAGTGCTTCACATCGGAAGGGAGTTTAGAGTACCTGGTGTGTAATAGGGTCATAAGATTCCAAGGTGCCGCTAATTATTGTTCCAATTCCCCATTTGAAAAGTGGCTAGTACCCTGTATCCGATCCAAGAAATTTCTGAACAGACACGCCAAATTATATCCCTGACACTTGGGAAATTAATCCCCCCCTCTTCCTTGCAATGCATTAACTTGACTAATGCAATCCTGGGGCGTTTTCCGTTCCAAATAAAGCGCGAGAAAGCAGTGTGTCATTTTTTTATATCTATATGTTTCAGCAAGATTGGCAGAGTTTGTAATGGGTAAAGTAATTTCGGGAAACATCATTTTTACTAAATGACACCACCCCATAAATGTGAGTGGAAGGTGATGCCACCTATGCAGTTCTTGTGTGATCTTGGATATTAGTGGGTTGTAATTTAGCGTGTATAAAGTGGCCGGTGTCCTCCCTATTTTAATGCCCAGGTATGTGATGTAATGTGCAGCTGTTTGGATCGGGATCCCTGCTCTGGACCAGTAGTCATTTGAATGTGGATGATCTAGTTCTAGTAATTCACTTTTTGCTATATTGATTTTGTATCCTGAAAACTCCCCAAACTCATTAATTTTTTCTAACAGACCCCTCAAGTACCTTTCGGGGTTAGACATGAATATCAGAATATCGTCCGCAAACAGAGTAAGCCGAACCTCCTGGTCCCCCACTCGTTTACCCTGAAAAACATTGCTTGACTCCAAATATCTAGCCTGGGGTTCTAAGGCCAGATCAAAAAGTAAAGGCGACAGTGGACATCCCTGTCTGGTTCCCTTTTCCAATGAATGAATGCTTCCGATATAAAGCCAGGGGTATGTACCTTAGCTTTCGGGGAATCATAAAGTCCTCGTAATAGAGTCCTGATGTTTCCCTTGATATTCATTTTGTCCATCACCATCCCCAGCCAGCGCCACCTCACGTTATCAAATGCCTTTTCCGCATCGAGTGTCAGCAGTGCCAGCGATTCACCCGGCTGAGGACGGTGACGCACCCTTTCTAGAACTGTCCGTACCTTACGTAAGTTTGCTACTGCCGATCTCCCTTTTATAAATCCTACCTGTTCCGGTGCAATAAGGTGGGGCATCAGGATCGCCATCCTCTCTGCCATAATTTTTGTTACGATTTTGAGATCTTGATCTATAAGTGAGATGGGTCGATAGTATCCTGGGTTCAACAGATCTTTCCCCGGCTTGGGTAAAACTTTGATATAACCCATATTAGATCCTGCCAGATTTTAATACCACATTGTAGTATTCTAACAACGTAGGAGCAATTTGGTCCAACATAGCCTTATAAAATTCCCCCGTGTACACATCTGGACCCGGGGACTTGCCATTGTGCAAATTTTTTACCACTCTGCTAACTTCCTCCAACGAGATATCCTCATTCAGATGGCCCAACTGATGTAAGAGAGGGGAGGCTAATGGAATCAAGAAAAGCTGCTCCGGCACCCGCATCAGACTCTCCCTCTCTATAAAGCTCCTTGTAAAAATCACATAAAACAGAGTTTATCTCTTGTGGCCCCCTTTGAGTTTGTCCCTCCCTATTTTTCATGGCTAAAATCCGAGAAGAAGAAAACCTGCCCTTTGCTAGCCATGCCAGAAGTTTCCCCGACTTATTTCCATATCGAAATATGAAAGTCCGTTTCAAAGTGTGCTCTGTAGATTCTTTCCTTCCTATCCAACCACAGCTCATAATCTTGTCTAGCAGCAATCCATTTCTTCCTATCCGAATCTAATAGAGATGACATGTAGGTAGTATATGTCGATCTAAGGTGTAAGCTAGCTGCCTTATAAGATTGCGTCGTCTTTTTTTTTTTTTTTGTATGTACTCCCATAAGCTATTAATCTACCTCTCAGGACCGCTTTAGCCGTGGCCCAATATAACGCAGGTATTTCCTTATGAGGCTCATTATCAAGTGCAAATTCTAACCACCACCCCTTCATTGTTTCCGCAAATGTCTCGTCTCGTCCTTAAGCAAAAAGGATGGAAACCTCCATAGGAAATCGCTACCCCTCGGGTGAGTGTCCGTTATGGAGATTATTACCGGGGCATGATCCGAAAGGAGTATGTCGCCTATCCCCGAATCTGCAACCCTTCCCACAAGTGGTGCCGAACAAAAAAGATAATCAATACGTGACCATGAGTGGTGTACATGCGAGAAATGAGTGTATTCTCTACTATCTGGATGAGCCTCTCTCCATACATTCCTGAGATTTGCTAATTGTAAAAAAGGAGGTAGGACCGTATCTGATATTCTCTGGGGGACCCCGTTTCTGACTGTTCGCTGTCTATCTTCACCTACATGCATCACGGAATTAAAATCTCCCCCCACTATTTTGTTCGCTTGTGGATCTTGTTGCAGTTTCAGACCTAAGTTTTGGTAAAACACTCTATTATCCCCATTGGGGCCATAAACATTGTATAAACGAAGATTTTTCCCCACTGACCTCCACGTGAAGTTTTATCCATCTACCGTCTGTGTCCGTTTCTTGGGATAAAATTTTGTGGGCTAGATTTCTATGAAATAAAATCAATACCCCCGCTTTACCCTTTGCCGCCGGAGATCCATAGACCTCTCCCACCCACAGTTTTTTCATACGATCAAATTCCGGGGGAACCTTAGTGAGTCTCCTGTAAGAAAACCACATCTGGTTTTAGACGTTTCAGGTACCTCAGAATTTTAATGTCCCTTTACATTCCATGAAATAACTTTCATAATGTTTGAGTTGTGGGAAAGATATCAGCGTGACAATACCTGAACCGAAAACTGCCATAGAATGTTGACAACAAGGCTATGGCATTAGTAAATGTTGGACCAGCAAATATGTTAGTACGTGAATGGATTTTTCCGTAATATCCCCGTCCATACCGTCTCAGCTGTAAAACATCTTTACATATGGCAATATAATGTAAAAACAGTAACTTTCTTATACATAAAGAAACATAACTTGAAAAAACCGTGCCCTGTATGGGCTTGTACATTAATAAATTTGGTGAACAGAACTATTCTGATGCACCCTCTTTAGTATCTGGACCTCTCTTTTTTTTTTTCCTGCATGTGAAGAGAATCTCCCCCGGCACCCCCGGTTATAACATTTTCAAAGCGTGAACCCACGGATTAACTGGGAAATCCTCTACCCTCCAACCCCCCAATGTGGGTACCGAGAGAAAGGCAGCATATGTTCGATGTCCATCGTGCTCCATTAAAATACACTCTGAGTCCGCCACTCTTACCCGACCATCATAAATAAACGGTGGTGAAAGTCAATCAGTCCGGACCTCTGGCCACCCTGGAAGGGCGTGGGGATCGGCGATCTCTAGGGCCTGAGTCCAAAACCCAGCCTTCCGTACGATTCCAGGCATTATCTCTCTCTCTCCGTTGTCTTCTTGACTACGTCTGGGCACTGGGTCACCGCTTTGGGTTCCATCTCTGACATCGTGCAAATTTAGAGCCTCTTCTGCTTCCAAGCAAAATGTCTTGGTAGGGCCATCCCGACTAAAAACCCTTAAGGTAGCCGGATACTGCAATTGGAAACGTTGTTGTCTTTGAAATAGTGTGGAACAAATCTTGCTGAAAGCTCTCCGTTGTTTCGCTACTTCAGCTGAATAATCTTCAAAGAGTAGGAGTTTAAAGCCTTGTGTTTCCAGTGGCTGAGCTTTTTTGGGTAGGCCCACCATCCTGAGGTTGTTTCGGCAGGATCTGTTCTCTATATCCTCCACCTTCTCTCCCAGTCGCTTATTTTCCACCAATGACTTCCGCAGGGTGGAATGTATGGTCAGATTTTCATCCTCCAGCATAGCAAGTCGCTGTTCCAACTCGTCCAGTCTCGTGCCATGCTCCGTGACTTCCTTTTGAAGTCTGTTAAAGAAGGCTTGAATCGTAAGTTCTAGAGTCTTTCTTGTAATCTATCAGGGCAACTCCCTCCTGAGAAATAGCCCTCTACTCCAGATCAATCTCTGTATCACTCCCGATTGAATCAGACAGTTGCATCCCCTGCGAGGACGGGGTCTCCACTGACCGCCCTCCCCCCCTCAGCCTCTTTTGTCAGGGTATTCATTTTTTGCCCACTGCGCAGCAAATATGTTTCCATAGAGAGCTTCCCGCTCTGATCTGCACCTTCTGCTATAATGCTAAGAGTGCAAGTTTAGATGTGACTGGAGTGTAGGATCTGAGGTAGATATGGAATTGAGAATGCAGCTCTGGCTGTGACTGGAGTAGAGTGTGCAGCTCTGGCTGTGACTGGAGTAGAGTGTGCAGCTCTGGCTGTGACTGGAGTAGAGTGTGCAGCTCTGGCTGTGACTGGAGTAGAGTGTGCAGCTCTGGCTGTGACTGGAGTAGAGTGTGCAGCTCTGGCTGTGACTGGAGTAGAGTGTGCAGCTCTGGCTGTGACTGGAGTAGAGTGTGCAGCTCTGGCTGTGACTGAAGTAGAGTGTGCAGCTCTGACTGGAGCAGAGTGTGCAGCTGTGACTGGAGCAGAGTGTGCAGCTGTGACTGGAGCAGAGTGTGCAACTGTGACTGGAGCAGAGTGTGCAGCTGTGACTGGAGCAGAGTGTGCAGTTGTGACTGGAGCAGAGTATGCAGCCCTGGCTGTGACTGGAGCAGAGTATGCAGCTCTGGCTGTGACTGAAGCAGAGTATGCAGCTTTGGCTGTGACTGGAGTAGAGAAGTGTAATGAGGGATTAGAGTATTACTTCACCCAGAGTAAAAATGGCCGCTCTCGAACCGGAAGTGAAGCCCTCCTTCACTGTGTCTGTCTCAGCTTGCGCCAGGCCAGCGTTCCACGCTCCCTCCCTCTGCCAATCACTCCTGAGACACTCTGTCTCACCTCCAATTCGCTTCCTGCGATCTCCCCCTCTCAGAGTCGGATCCCAGCATGACACGTGGTGCACTCCGTACTCCCGCCTCGCTGCGCCTGTAAGCAGTGGCGATCTCCGGTGCCTCCTCTTGCTCCCCCCGCACTGACAGTTGGCCTCCGGACTTGGCCGTTCCCACGCTTCTGTGCCGGGTCTGCGCCGCTTATAGCGGCTGTTACAATAGGTTTACCCGGCTGGGTACGGAAGCTCCTCCTCCATGCGTCCTCACATGCAGGTGCCGGATCGGAAGTCGTGCATATAACTTTAATATTGTGGACTCCAAGTGCCCAGACATGAGCACTTACCTTTTGAAGTACCAAATAGGCTAAGTCCAGCCTGGGACGCTATATGCATGGGCATCTCGTGTGTACTGATTGGACCTTGCACTTATCTTCCTGATTGGCTAACTTCTATGCCAATCTTGCTGTATGTAGGCCTGTCCCCGTTCGAGGAATCCTATTGGCTCCCACACAGGTGAATCCTGTGTGAGGTACGTCCGAGTTTTTAAATGAAGAGTAATTAGAACGCGCGCTCACTACACTAGCCCCATTGTGATCCCCTGATGATTCTGTCGGGGGGAGGGGGGGGGCTGATACAAGTTTAATTGCTATATCAGACTAGCCTCTATACTAAAATCCACTGTGACACTAGCGTACGTTCAGCAGTCTGCACCTGCTGACTCGAGCATTCAGCATTATTAATTACTTAGTAGTTGGGAAACTGGGTTTCATTGTGCCATTGTCACATTAGTTCTTCGATTTAATCATATACCTGCCAGCTACTAGGGTCTTCTTAGTATCTAACAAATCCAACGTGACACCTGTGCATAAAGGATTGCTTCACAGCGTAACAAATATTTATGGATTATTTTATTGTTTGGTTTTTCATACCCCATTATTATACCACCTGACTATGCCCCTGATGTACTCTGCCCAGCTTACATATGCCACCACATTATTAATGGAAAGTAATACTCCAAACAAAACTACTACCATGCAAAATCCATGCTTCAAAAGCCAAATGGTGATCCCTCCACTCTGAACCCTACAGCGTGACCAAACAGCAATTTACTTCCACATATATGGCATCGCCATACCCGGGAAAACCCTTTTAACAATTTTTAGGGTGTGTGTCTCCAGTGGCACAAGCTGGGCACTACATATTTGCCACTGAAATGGCATATCCAGGGAAAAATAAAATTTTTTTTCTTTGCACCATCCGCAGCCCAATCATTTATGGAAAAGACCTTTGGGGTGAAAATGCTCACTACACCCTTTAATAAATGCCTTGAGAGGTGCAGTTTCAAAAATGGGGTCACTTTTCAGGGGTTTCTTTTATTACTTCACATCAGGGCCCTGCAATTGTGAACCAATACTTTGTAAGTCGCCAAATTAGGCCTCAATTTTGCATGGTACGCTTTTACTTCTGAGCCCTGTCAAATGTCCAGGCAAAAGATTATGTGGGTTTATATGTCCTGTATAAGCGTATGTGCACACGGTAGCAGGCTTTTACGTCTGAAAAGACAGACTGTTTTCAGGAGAAAACAGCTGCCTCGTTTCAGACGTAAATGCTCCTCCTCGCATTTTGCAAGGCTTCTCTGACAGCCGTAAATTTTGAGCTGTGCTTCATTGAGTTCAATGAAGAACGGCTCAAATTACGTCTGAAAGAAGTGCCCTGCACTTCTTTTGACGAGGCTGTATTTTTACGCGTCGTCGTTTGACAGCTGTCAAACGACGACGCGTAAATGACAGGTCGTCTGCACAATACGTCGGCAAACCCATTCAAATGAATGGGCAGATGTTTGCCGACGTATTGTAGTCTTATTTTCAGACGTAAAACGAGGCATAATACGCCTCGTTTACGTCTGAAAATAGGTCGTGTGAACCCAGTATAAGGCTGGGTTCACACGACCTATTTTCAGGCGTAAACGAGGCGTATTATGCCTAGATTTACGCCTGAAAATAGGGCTACAATACGTCGGCAAACATCTGCCCATTCATTTGAATGGGTTTGCCGATGTATTGTGCAGACGACCTGTAATTTACGCGTCGTCGTTTGACAGCTGTCAAACGACGACGCGTAAATTGACTGCCTCGGCAAAGAAGTGCAGGGCACTTCTTTGCAACGTAATTTGAGCCGTTCTTCATTGAAGTCAATGAAGAGCAGCTCAAGATTTACGGGCGTCACAGACGCCTCGCAAAATACGAGGAGGAGCTTTTACGGCTGAAACGAGGCAGCTGTTTTCTCCTGAAAACAGTCTGTCATTTCAGCCGTAAAAGCCTCTCATCGTGTGCACTTACCCTAAAAGTGACACTGTATGAGAAATATCTTTCTTAAAGGGTAACTTGTGACATGTTAGGGTGATTGTAAAACTGGGAACGACAGCATAATAATTAGAGAGCTGTCTTGTTATGGTGGCATAAGCTGGGCACCACATATTGGCATATATCTATGGAAAAAAAATCCCATTTTCACTTTGCAACATCAAGTGCACTCTAATTTTATGCAAAACACCTGCGGGGTTAACATTCTCACTACACCCCTAGGTGAATACCTTGAGGGGTGTAGTTTCCAAAATGGGGTCACTTCTGGGAGGTTTCCACTGTTTTGTTCCCACAGGGGCTTTGTAAACGCGACATAGCGACCAGAAACCAATCCAGCAAAATCTGCACTCCAAAAATCCAAATGCCGCTCCTTCCCTTCTTATCCTTCCCTTCTTAGCCCTACCTTGTGCCCAAACAGTAGTTTATGACCACAAATGGGGTATTGCCATACTCAGGGGAAATTGCTTTACAAATGTTGGGGTTCTTTTTTTTCCTTTGTTGCGAAAATGAAAAATTTTAAGGTAAACCTACGTCTTATTGAAGGAAAATTATTGTTTTTATTTTCACTGTCCAATTCTAATAATTCTATGAAACATCTGTGGGGTCAAAATGCTCACTATACCCCTAGATAAATTCCACAAGGGGTGCAGTTTCCAAAATGGGGTCACTTGTAGGGGGTTTCCACTGTTTTGTCCCCTCAGGGGCTTTGCAAATGCGACATGGCCTCCGCAAACCATTCCTGCTAAATTTGAACTCCAAAAGCCAAATGGTGCTCTCTCCCTTCTAAGCCGTGCCGTGTGTCCAAACAGCCATTTATGACCACATGTGGGGTATTGTTTTAGTCGGGAGAAATTGCTTTACAAATTTTGCGATGCTTTTTCTCCTTTAGTCCCTGTGGAAATGAGAAAAAATTAGCTAAACCTACATTTTCTTTGAAAAAAATTTAGATTTTAATTTTCACGGCCTGCTTCCAATAATTTCTGCATTTCTGGGGGGTCAAAATGCTTTACTGTACCTCCTAGATAATTTCCTTCAGGGGTGTAGTTTCCCAAATGGGGTCTCTTTTGGGGGATTTCCACTGTTTTGGAACCGCAAGAGCCCTTCAAACCTGACATGGTACCTAAAATATATTCTAATAAATAGAAGGACCCAAAATACACTAGGTGCTCCTTTGCTTCTGATGCCGGTGCTTCAGTCCATTAGCACACTAGGGCCACATGTGGGATATTTGCTAGAACTGCAGAATCAGGGCAATAAATATTGAGTTGCATTTCTTTGGTAAAACTTTGTGTTCAAAAAAAAAATGGATTTAAAATGAATTTCTGCAAAAAAAAAAAAAGACATTTGTAAATTTCACCTATACTTTTGCTTTAATTCCTGTAAAACGTCTAAAGGGGTAAGAAACTTTCTAAATGCTGTTTTGGATACTTTGGGAGTGACTTTTTTAAAATGGGGTGACTTATTGGGATTTTCTAATATATAAGGCCCTCAAAGCCACTTCACAACTGAACTGGCCCCTGTAAAAATAGCCTTTTGAAAATGTGGGATATTTTTGCTAAATTTCTAAGCCTTGTAACATCCTAGAAAAATAAAAGGAGGTTCAAAAAAACAATGGCAATCTAAAGTAGACATATGGAGGATGTTAATTAGCAACAAGTGTGGTATAACTGCCTGTCTTACAAGCAGATACATTTAAATTTAGAATAATGCTAATTTTTGCAATTTTTCGCAACATTGTGCTTTCCACAATTAAATACTGAATTTTGCCAGAATCACTTGCATAGGTAAAAGCATTCCAAAGTTATTACCACATAAAGTGAAACATGTCATATTTAAAAAATGAGGCTCTGTCAAGAAGGTCAAAAGTGGCCAAGGGGGAAAGGGGTTAAGCAGCAACGCTCATTAGATTACTAGCAACATGTGATTCTATTTTTTTTATATAATGGGGTGTGAGGTCTTGGTCATTCTCTATATAGGTTGTGTGTGTGCTTAACCACTTCACGACTGCCATATGGCTATATACATTACAACTAACGATGCCCCGTGCAGTTGTCTCGTATATAAATGTTGGCAGCCTGGAATGGGGTTTAATGTGTGCAGTGCTGCTTCAGTGTGAGCAGCGTTGCACTCTCATGTCTGCTGGGGCTTTAAGAGCCCTGGAATACACCCCTCACTGTAGATAGCGCCACACAGAACCCCCGCAAAACCCCCTGTAGATAGCGCCACCTAAGCTCCCTCTAGGAGCATAATCCCCGGCCAGCACTCTGGCCGCGGATTCCCCTCCTAGAGGGAGCCCCCGACGTCTCAACATCCCTGCTGTAAATAGTACCACCCTCCTGTAGATAGCAACCCCCTGCTGTAGATGGCATCAAACCCCCCTTCCTCTTGTAGATGGTGCCACCTAAACTCCCACTAGGAGCGGAATCCCCGGTTTCAGATCACTCTGTGTAATGTCCGTGGCTGCGGGCTGTCAGCTCCAACCTCCCCCTGACAGCCGCAGCCACGAGTCAGCAAGCGCTGGCCCCAGCCTCCTTCTCAGGAAACGCCAGCGCTCGCATTCACTATCTTCAGACGGATCCCGCAGGGTGCGCGCACACTCTCGTGCCCGCTCTTAAAGGCGCAGCGTGCGCACAGGGACTTGTGATTAACTTTGACCCGTGAGTAACCCCTAGTTCTACGCCTGAGCGTTGTTGTTGTTCCCCAGTTTGTCTATGTGCTGCCCTCCTAGTGTATTTACCTGTTCCAGTTCCTGTTCCTAGCATTCGATAACTTCCTGGTCAAGCACTGTGCTGTGCAAAAGTCGTGCCGTGCTGTATCAACGTCTGACCTGCTTCACCTCTCCTGACGTCCTTCTGCTACCTGGTCCCAGCCGAGTCTTCCTTGCTGCTGTCTATATTGCCTCAGGTACGCTTTTCTGGACTATAGACTTTACACCATGCCTGTTTGGCCGGCTGCCGTCCCGCTACGCGGTACGGCCCAGTGGGTCCACAACCCGCCTCGTGAGTACGCTCAGGCCATGGACCCCGCTGGTCAATTTAAGGGCATATCGCCCTCCCAAGCCATACAGGCGGACCTGCAGGATCTCCGTACAAGACCGGATCAATTCCTTGTAGCAGTGGACTCCATGGCGCAACAGCTATGGGCACTAACTGCTTCCATTGCCTCTATACAAGCTCATCCGACCGACCCTCTTTCTACTTCTCCAGACGGTTCCAGTTCGGATTCCCGGTTCTCGCTGCCATTACTTTCTCGATTCCATGGAGACGCAAGTACGTGCAGGAGATTTCTAAACCAATGTTATATACATTTTTCCCTGCACGCTCGAGCATTTTTGTCGGACGGAACCAAGATTGCCTTCATTGTGTCGCTACTTGCTGGCAAACCCAATCTGGGAATGATAGTGACCCGAGACTCGAGACTTCCAGGGCTTCGTACGGTTGTTCGGTATTGTGTTTGAGGAGCCAGGACGTGTCTCGTCGGCAGCCACGGCTATCTTCAACCTTCGCCAAGAGGACACCTCCATGAGCGAATACACCATCCAGTTCCAGACCCTGGCGGGAGAACTGTCCTGGAACAATGAGGCCTTGGTAGCATCCTTCTGACATGGCCTGTCGTCCAGGATCAAAGACGAACTTGCTGCCCGAGACTTACCACCTGCCTTGGACGACCTAATCCTGTTAGCTACTCGGGTAGATATAAGGCTCAGGGAGAGGTCTCATGAGATGCAACAGGAGAGACAGCTTCCCAGATTGCCACCCAACTTTCAACAACCCCTCTTGCCTTCATCTAATGCTACGCCCGAGGTGCCGATGCAGGTGGATCGCTTAAAATTGTCTATACAAGAGAAACAGCGCAGGTGCACCTCTGGTCTGTCTCTATTGCGGCCTCGCTGGCCATGTCGTGTGTCTACAGAAACCAAAAAAAAACCAACGCCTAGGTTTGGTTGGAGAGACAACCCTAGGCACTACTGCAGTTAATCGTGAACTCTCTTCCAAACTGTTTATTGCCGTGACCATTGTCGCTGGCAAGAGGCTCCATCCGGTTTCTGCCTACCTGGACTCAGGCTCTGCAGCTAATTTCATCCGTCAAGACCTTGTGAATCTTCTCCAGTTGTCTACTGTCCCCCTGGAAAGGCCATTGATTGACGCCTCGGTTGATGGACAGCCTTTACCCGACCCAGTTTTTTCCGGGACCAAGCCATTGAGACCTCAATTGGGAGCTCTTCACACTGAGCTCATCTCCCTGTTTGTTCTGCCCAAGGCCGTCAACCCCGTGCTGCTGGGTTTGCCTTGGCTCCGTTTGCACGCCCCAGTCCTGGATTGGAACTCCGGAGAGGTTCTGCAGTGGGGTCCCAAGTGTCTCGGCCGCTGTCTGGGTCACATCCATCCACCGCAGCCTTCTCTGCATCAGTCTTTGGCAGGGTTGCCTCCGTGTTTCTCCCAGTTCGCTGATGTCTTCGACAAGAAGGAAGCAGAGCCCTTGCAACCTCATCGTGCCTATGATTGTCCGATTGACTTGGTTCCTGATTCATCCCCTCCTCGTGGTAGAGTATACCCTCTCTCCCTGCCAGAGACTCAGTCTCCTGTCGATATATATTAAGGAGAATCTGGAGAGGGGCTTCATTCGTAAATCCTCATCCCCGGCCGGAGCCGGGTTCTTCTTTGTCAAGAAGAAGGATGGATCCCTCCGTCCCTGCATTGACTACCAAGGTCTCAATTGGATCACAGTGAAGAACAGGTACCCTTGGCCTTTAATTTTGGAACTGTTCGATCGCATACGGGGGACAAATTTTTTTTCTAAACTGGACTTACAGTGGCCTACAACCTGATTCGGATTCGTCAGGGTGACGAGTGGAAGACCGCATTTAGTACTCGTGATGGGCACTATGAATACCTAGTGATGCCCTTTGGCCTGTGTAACGCCCCCGTGGTGTTCCATGAGTTTGCGACTGGCATTTTCCGTGACCTCCTCTGTGTTTGTGTTGTAGTCTACCTTGATGACATTTAGATTTTTTTCCCCAGATCCTGTAACTCATCAGAGTCATGTCCGCCAGGTGTTGCTTCGTTTAAGGAGAATCATCTTTACGCTAAGCTGGAGTGTATGTTTGAAAAAAAAATCCCTCCCCTTCCTCGGCTACATAATCTCCGATCATGGCCTCAAAATGGACCCTGAGAAAGTAAACCCTGTCCTGGAGTGGCTACGCCCTCAAGGCTTAAGGGCCATACAACGCTTCCTGGGATTCGCCAACTTCTACCGGCTGTTCATCTCCAACTTCTCGTCATTGACAGCTCCCATCTCTTCCCTCACAAAGAAGGGTATGAATGCCAAAATGTGGACTCCGGAGGCTGAAGCCGCATTTGAGACCTTGAAAAGAGAATTCACGTCAGCCTCAGGCGTATACAGCACAGCACGGCACTAGATCAGGATACAAGTATAGGATACAGGAACACTGGGAGCAGAAAACACTAGGGGGCCATATGCAAGACAGACTGGGAATACACAACAAGGCTTAGGCATAGAACTAGGGGGCTGGACTCCTCTTATATTCCAGAATACTCACGGGTCACGGTTCATGAACGAGGTCCGGTGCACGCGCTGCCCCTTTAAGAGCGGGCATGAGTGTGCGCGCGCACCATACGGGATCCGGCTGTGGTGAGTAGACGCGAGCGCTGACTTCTCCTGAGGAGGAGGCTGGGGCCAGCGCTTGCCGACTCGTGGCTGCGGCTGTCAGGGGGAGAAAGGGGCTGACAGCCCGCAGCCTCAGACATTAGTTTTCTTTAGAGTTGGACGCTTCCTCTGTTGGGGCTGGCGCACTGTTGTTCCAGAGAGGTTCTAAAGTCAAGACTGTGGTATGTGGCTACTATTCCCAACGGTTTTCTTCCGCAGAGCGCAACTACTCGATTGGGGATCGGGAGTTACTGGCCATTAAACTGACCCTGAAGGAGTGGAGACACCTACTGGAGGGTGCAATCCATCCTATACTGGTCTTCACGGATCACAAAAATCTGACCGATCTACAGATGGCTCAACGTTTGAATCCTCGTCAAGCTAGGTGGTTGTTATTCTTTGCTCGATTCCGGTTCAAACTCCACTATCGACCTGCCGACAATGTTTGTGAGGACCGATTTTGTCTAGGTCTTTCGAAACAGGACACTGGAGTCTCCACAGAATATTCTTGATCCTTCCTGCATCTTCTCTGTGAATCCTCTGCAGGTTAGAGACATTCCTCCAGGAAGAACTTTTGTACGTTTGGCTGACAGAGGAAGAGTCCTTCGCTGGGGTCACAGCTCCAAGCTGGCAGGTCATGCGGGGACTCGTAAGACCCAAGACCTAATCGCACATTAGTTCTGGTGGCCCACGATGCCCAAACACATCAGGGACTTTGTCTCCTCATGCCCGGTATGCGCAGCTAATAAAATTGCCCACTCCAGACCAGCTGGCCTGCTCCAACCACTACCTGTGCCTGATGCCCCCTAGCTGCATGTTGCATTGGACTTTGTCACGGATCTTCCTCTCTCTGCAGGTTGCAGTGTGATCTGGGTGGTGGTCTCTAAAATGGCTCATTTTGTTCCCCTGACTGGCCTGCCTTCTGCTGCTCGACTGGCTGACCTCTTCATACAACACATCTTCTGTCTGCACGGCTTGCCCCTGCATATTGTTTTGGATTGAGTGTTCCAGTTCACTTCGAAGTTTTGGAGAGCACTCTGCGGTCTCCTTGGTGTAAAGCTGGATTTCTCCACGGCCTATCATCCCCAGTCCAATGGGCAAGTCGAGAGGATTAACCAAATTATGGAGAACTATCTCCGGCACTTCATTTCCAGATGACATGATGACTGGGTGCAGCTGCTTCCGTGGGTAGAGTTTTCCTATAATAACCATACTAGTGAGTCCACCACCTCCAGCCCGTTCTTCATAGTCTACAGCCAACATCCGCGAGTACCTCTTCCTGTCTCTACTATGTCCCAGGTGCCTGCAGCTGACTCAACCTTCAGGGACTTTCTGCAAATATGGCAACAGACCCAATCTTCTATTCTGCTGGTGGTGGATCGCATGAAGAAGAAGCAGATACTAGAAGACTGGCTCCTCCTCCGATTCTTCCAAGTACGAGAGTCTGGTTGTCCTCGAAGAATATCCGGCTGAGGGTGCCGTCCTGCAAATTCTCTCCCAGGTTCCTCGGACCATTCGAGATCCTGCAACAGATCAACCCTATCGCCTACAAGCTTTGGCTGCCTCCAACCCTCAGGATTCCCAACTCCTTCCATGTCTCCCTCCTGAAACCGGTGATCCTGAACCGCTATTCCAAGACTCCCAGCTCTGCAGCTGCCTCCAGCGGGCCTTCGGACACATTTGAAGTCCAGGAGCTCTTGGACACCAAGAGAGTGCGAGGAAAAACTTTTTATTTGGTGGATTGGAGGGGGTTTTGTCCTGAAGAGAGGTCCTGGGAGCCAGAGGAGAATCTCAATCCCCGTACTCTTCTGAAAAAGTTTCTCTCTCGCTCTGGTTCCAAGAAGAGGGGGCGTTAGATGGGGGATACTGTAATGTCCGTGGCTGCGGGCTGTCAGCTTCAACCTCCCCCTGACAGCCGCAGCCACGAGTCGGCAAGCGCTAGCCCCAGCCACCTCCTCAGGAAACGCCAGCGCTCGCGTCCACTCACATCAGCCGGATCCTGTAGGGTGCGCGCGCATCGGAACTTGTGATGAACTTTGACCGGTGAGTACCCTGGACTATAAGAGGGGTCCAGACCCCTAGTTCTACGCCTGAGCGTTGTTCCCTAGTTTGTCTATATGATGGCCTCCTAGCCTGTTACCTGTTCCTAGCATTGTGCTGTGCCAAAGTCGTGCCGTGCGGTATCCACGTCTGACCTGCTTCACCTCGCCTGCCGTCCGTCTGCTACCTGGTCCCAGCCGAGCCTGCCTTGCTGCTGTTTACATCGCCTCGGGTACCCTTTTCTGAACTATAGACTTTACACCATACCTGTTTGGCCGGCTGCCATCCCGCTACACGGTACGGCCCAGTGGGTCCACACCCCGCCTCGTGACCCTCTGTGTCGGGCATTCCGCTTCTAGAGAGAGCCCCTGATGTTGCTGTCCACCGTCAGGGGCTCTCCCTCAGAGCGGAATCCCCAGCCGACATTCTGACCGGGGATTCCGCTACTGGAGAAGCCCCTCGCTTCATTATACATATATGGACAGTGACGTCAGGGGCTACTCCTGGAGTGGAATCCCCGGGCACAGTGCTGCCGACACTCGGGCATGGGATTCCGCTTTTAGGGTTAGCCCCTGATGTCACTGTCCATATATGGACAGAGACATTAGGGGCTACCTCTAGGAGCGGAATCCCCGGCCAGAGGAATTTCGCTCCAATAGGGAGCTAAAGTGGTGCTATCAACAGGGAGGGTGTACCATTTACGGGGGTGGCCCTATTTACAGGAGAAGGGCGCTAACTGAAGGGGGTGGCACTTTCTACAGGGGGTGTGGTGCTGTCTACTGGGGGTTGCTATATACAGGGGGTTTTGCACTCTCTACATGGGCTTGGTGGCATTATATGGGCACTACCTAAAGGGGACACTGGCGCTATCTACATGGGCACTCTGGCACTATGTGGACACTACAGTGGGAACTGTGGCACTATGTGGGCACTGTGACACTATTTACAGTGTCCACTATCTATGTTGGCACTGGCACTATCTACAGTGGGCAATGTGGCACTATCTACAGTGGTAGTGCGTCACTATTTACATGGGCACTGTGGTGTTTTCAGGTGGATGGAACAAAAAAACCCTAACGTATAAAAATTCATCCATTTTTTAACGTCCATGAAAAACAGATGGCAAATGACGGGGAAATATGGTCAGATGGCTGGCAAATTGATTCAAATTTTGGGACACATTGATGCAAAACAACCATGAAAAAAATGACCGTTGATCCGTTGTTCATTGCCCTTTTTTTCACGTCGTATGAATATAGTCTTGTAGCCCTCTTCACTCTCTGCTCACAGCGATCCAGGGTGACGGAGAGAGAAGACGACTAATTGTTACAGAGCTGTATAGTGTGAAAACACTGATTAGAACATGAAAGCCTCTGTCGTGGAAGTCAATGGCTCAAAATATATTAGACTGAAAATTAGACGAGTGTTCCAACAGACACTCACGCCAGGAACTTTATCCAGCATCCTAATCAGGAGATTTCATACTGATATATATCGAGAGAGGAGAAATGACACACAGACGCTGCTGGTATGCTCAAAATACTCCTCTGGAGGTTTATTGCCAAACTCCATTATAATAATATCATTCAAAAGCGGTGTAAACTTGAGGTTAACCAATCAGAGGCAATGTGACAATATTTCTTATCCAGCCAATAGCAGACCATAAGAATATTTCAAGTGCATAATTATAATTCTTCATTAAAATGCTGACATCAGGTAACACCTGGAGTCAAGCATATAATCGGGTGTTAGTGGTTCGTTCTCATGGGGGAATTTGTTGAGATAGAGAAAAATAGTTGCAATTTATGTCTGGGCGTTAAGCCAACCCGCTACAATGGGTTATGAAGACCATATTATGAACACATGAAGATACAAAGGTCATTACAAAATGGAGAATACATATCTTAGTAATTCTGCATCCTGCTTGATAATTTGTAATGTAATATAATACAGAGAATATAAGCAAATATACAATCCTTCACACCTCATAAGTCTTGTAAAAAACAAAGGCAAAATAGTTGTGATATTCAAAGCGGTTCCAAAGATATCATTTAAAGAAGTGCATATTAGAAATGGAAAATTTGACCTGGACACAGCGGCATCAATGACCCTTGGTAATGAAAGGGTTAAAGATACCCCATGCTTAGCCAATGCAATCAGAGTAGAAAGCGTACTCTCCTGCCCCTAGGTGGATCATGTTGAACTGCTTTATTAGACTAGCTGGCTAAAGGCCCTTTTACATTGCCAATCTCTGCTCTGTTTTGGCTTGCTAAACAAGTGGTTTGTATATCAAGTGGAGTTACAAAACCGGATTGACTTGCTGTATTCTTGCGTGACAAAGTGTGGGATATTGTGTGTGATATATGAATTGAGTGCTTGCTAAACAAAGTTTGCAAAACTGACCCAATTTAAAACCCTTTTTTCCTTCCTAGCTTCTGTCTTGCTGTGCAGCTGATTAGGGGGAGGGGTTAACTGCTCCCAGGTGGTCTAAATTAGCCCTCAGGACTCTGATTTGGCAAGCTAACCAAGTGGTTTATATATCAAGTGGAGTTAGAAAACCGGAGTTAAAGCCCCTTCAGTACTCTTCTTTTCTTTTACTTTAACAATTGTTCACAGTTTTTTTTGTAACTGGGATAATGGACTGCAAGATTGGAGGTTTTCTTCAGTGCACAGTTTGCCATATGTATGCACGACTGTAGCCAGAGTTCCAGAGTGAATACCTCTGTTGCAGATGTGAGCATGTGGTTCGCCTGGAAACTCGCATTAGAGATCTGGAGGAGCAAAATGCAACACTGAGGGCAATAGACAATCTTGAGTGGAGCATGCTGCTCACGGAGCACGCAGTTAGTGGGGTAGAACTCGAGGATAAAGACATGGGTGAGCAGGATAAGGCAAGTAATTGGGTTAACCCCTTAAGGACGCAGCCTAGTTTGGGCCTTAAGGCTCAGAGCCCATTTTTCAAATCTGACATATTTCACTTTATGTGGTAATAACGTCGGAATGCTTAAACCTATCCAAGCGATTCTGAGATTGTTTTCTCGTGACACTTTGGGCTTCATGTTCGTGGTAAAATTTGGTCGATATATTCAGTCTTTATTTGTGAAAAATTGCAAAATTTAGAGAAAATTTACAAAAAATAGCATTTTTCAGAATTTAAATGCATCTGCTTGAAAAACAGACGGTTATACCACCCAAAATAGTTACTAGTTCACACTTCCCATATGTCTACTTTAGATTGGCATCGTTTTTTGAACATTATTTTATTTTTCTTGGACGTTACACGGCTTAGAACATAAACAGCAATTTCTCATATTCTTAAGAAAATTTCAAAAGCCTTTTTTTGAAGGTGCCAGTTCAGTTCTGAAGTGGATTTGAGGGGCCTATGTATTAGAAACCCCCATAAAACACCCCATTTTAAAAACTAGACCCCTCAAAGTATTCAAAACAGCATATAGAAAGTTTTTTAACCCTTCAGGCATTTCACAGGAATTAAAGCAAAGTGGAAATGAAATTTGCAAATTTCATTTTTTCTGCTGAATTTCAATTTTATGAAATTTTTTTTTAGTAACAGAGAAGGTTTTACCAGAGAAACACTACTAAATATGTATTGTCCAGATTCTGCAGTTTTTAGAAATGTCCCACATGTGGCCCTACTGCGCTCGTGGACTAAAACACAAGCCCTAGAAGCAAAGAAGCACCTAGTGCATTTTGAGGCCTCTTTTTTATTAGAATATATTTTAGGCAGCATGCCAGGTTTGAAGAGGCGTTGAGGTATCAAAACAATGGAAACCCACCAGAAGTGACCCCATTTTGGAAATTACACCCCTCAAGGAATTCATTTATGGTTTTTGTTATCATTTTGACCGCACAGTTTTTTCACAGCACCTATTTGAATTGGGCTGTGAAATGAAAAAAATGATATTTTTTCCAATAAAATGTCATTTTTGATCAAATTTTCTTATTTTCACAGGGAACAACATACCCCATTTTGTTGCCCAATTTGTCCTTAGTGCGGCAATACCCCATTTGTGGTGATAAACTGCCGTTTGGGCCCATGGGAGGGCTCAGAAGGAAAGGAGCGCTATGTGTTTGTTGGAGTCCAGATTTTGCTGGATTGGTTTTCGGGTGCCATGTCGCATTTGCAGAGCCCCAGAGGTATCAAAGCAATGGAAACCCACCAGAAGTGACCCCATTTTGGAAACTACACCCCTCAAGGAATTCATTTATGGTTTTTGTTATCATTTTGACCGCACAGGTTTTTCACAGCACCTATTTGAATTGGGCTGTGAAATGAAAAAAATTATATTTTTTCCAATAAGATGTCATTTTTGATCAAAATTTCTTATTTTCACAGGGAACAACATACCCCATTTTGTTGCCCAATTTGTCCTTAGTGCGGCAATACCCCATTTGTGGTGATAAACTGCCGTTTGGGCCCATGGGAGGGCTCAGACGGAAAGGAGCGCTATGTGTTTGTTGGAGTCCAGATTTTGCTGGATTGGTTTTCGGGTGCCATGTTGCATTTGCAGAGCCCCAGAGGTATCAAAGCAATGGAAACCCACCAGAAGTGACCCCATTTTGGAAACTACACCCCTCAAGGAATTCATTTATGGTTTTTGTTATCATTTTGACCGCACAGTTTTTTCACAGCACCTATTTGAATTGGGCTGTGAAATGAAAAAAATGATATTTTTTCCAATAAGATGTCATTTTTGATCAAAATTTCTTATTTTCACAGGGAACAACATACCCCATTTTGTTGCCCAATTTGTCCTTAGTGCGGCAATACCCCATTTGTGGTGATAAACTGCCCTTTGGGCCCATGGGAGGGCTCAGAAGGAAAGGACCACCATTTGGCCTACTGGAGCTTTTCTGGTGCTAAGTCATGTGTGCAGAAGCCCCTGAGGTACCAGTACAGTTGAAACCCCCGAGAAGTGACCCCATTTTAAAAACTACACCCCTTAAGACATTTATCTAGAGGTGTAGTGAGAATTTTGACCCCACAGGTACTGTGTAAAAGATAATGCGCAGCAGATGGTGCAGTGTGAGATTTGCAATTTTATATATGTATATGCCATTTCAGTGTCCAATATAGTGTGCCCAGCATGCGCCACCGGAGATATACACCCCTTAAATTGTAATGTGGGTTCTCCTGGGTACGACAATACCCTACATGTGGCTGTTATCAGCTGCCTGGGCATACGGCAGGGCTCAGAAGGGAAAGATGAGGGGGGTAAGCTGTGCGGAGTGCATCAGGGTAAATTAAAAATCAAGGGATGTATGATACATTTTAAAACAATCTTTTATACAGAGCCCTGGTTTTTCGGGACACGTGTCACATTGGTATATTGTGTTCTTCCTTATCCCCCTCTTATAGCAGACTCTGCACCTCTTTTGACTCTTTCCCTTTCCACCGGTTTGGGGACCTTCTCCTGGAAAGTGTTGCCCTGGTACGATGCGTGTGGCCTCGCTTCCAGAAGTACTGGGTGCCCCCCCTTCCTGGTCCCTAAAGATTAGATCTTGAAATTCCAGGAAAGTTCCCCTCTGGCCTGCACATCGACGTAGCACATACGCATTGTACAAAGCCATCTGTATGATGTGCCCGGCCAGCTTCTTATACCACACCGCATGGCGCTGTAGGGCTTCAGGACTTGATTTGACAAGTCCATCCCTCCCATGTACCTATTGTAGTCCAGGATGCAGTCTGGTTTGGGGGTGGCCTTTCCTTCATATATCCTAAACCTGTAGGTATACCCAGATGCACTCTCGCACAGCTTATACATCTTCACGCCATACCTTGCCCTCTTACCTGGCAGGTACTGGCGAAATTGAACCCTCCCTTTAAAATGTACCAGGGACTCATCAATAGAAAAACACTTCTCGGGGGTGTATGCTTGGGAAAACCGGGCACTGGAACGGTCTAATAGGGGTCTCCGTTTATACAAACGGTCAAAACTGGGGTCATCTCGGGGTGGGCACGGCTCATTATCAGTATAATGTAAGAAGCGAAGTATTGCCTCATTTATTTATTTTTTTAGGTTCCAGTTCATTTCTGAAGTTGCTTTGAGGGGCCCATATATTAGAAACCCCTATCAAACACCCCATTTTAGAAACTAGACCCCTCAAAGTATTCACAACAGCATTTAGAAAGTTTATGAACCCTTTAGGTGTTTCACAGAAATTTAGAGCAAAGTAGAGGTGAAATTTACTCTTTTTATACCATTGTTTTTTATAACACAAAAGGATTTATCAGAGAAACGCAACTCAATACTTATTGCCCAGATTCTGCAGTTTTGAGAAATATCCCACATGTTGCCCTCGGGCGGTAATGGACTGAAGCACCGGCCTCCGAAGCAAAGGAGCACCTAGCGGATTTTGAGCCCTCTTTTTTATTAGGCACCATGTCCGGTTTGAAGAGGTCTTGTGGTGCCAAAACATTGGAAACCCCCCAAAAGTGACCCCAATTTGGAAACTAGACCCCTTGAGGAATCCATTGTAGTTTTCATGGGGTGCATGCGGCTTTTTGATCAGTTTTTATTCCATTTTTAGGTGGCGTGGTGACTAATAAACAGCAATTCTACTATTGTTTTTGTATACTTTTTTTTTTACAGCGTTCACCGTGCGCTATAAATGATATATTAACTTTATTCTGCGGGGCGATACGATCACGGCGATACCAGATGTTTATAGTTTTTTTTTATGTCTTATGGCGTTTGCACAATAAAATACGTTTTGTAAACAATCATTTACTTTTTGTGTTGCCTTATTCTAAGAGCCAGAACGTTTTTATTTTTCAATCAATAAAGCCGTGCGAGGACTTATTTTTTGCGTAACGAACTGTATTTTCCATCAGTACCATTTTTAGGTACATGCGACTTTTTGATCTCTTTTTATTCCATTTTTTGGGAGGTGAAGTGACCAAACAATTGTGATTGTGGTACGGTTTATTAATATTTTTTTTTACGGCGTTCACCGTGCGGGATAAATAACAAAATAATTTTGTAGTTCAGGCCGTTACGGACGCGGCGATACCAATTATGTATAGTTTATTTGTTTGTTTATATATTTTTATTAATAATAAAGGACTGATAAGGGAAAAAGTGGGACTTTTACTTTTATTACTTTTAAAACTTTTATTTTCTTATTTTTACACATCTTTTTTTAACTTTTTTTTTACTTTATTACTTTGTCCCACTATGGGACTTGAGGGCAGGAGGCCCTGATCGCTATTCTAATACACTGCACTACATGCGTAGTGCAGTGTATTAGAACTGTCAGCTACTCACTGACAGCAAGCATAGTGGGTCCTGACGTTGTCAGGACCCACTAGGCTTCCGTCTATGGCATAGCCGGACGCCATTGTTTGGTGTCCGGTTGCCATAGTCACCATCGCCGGCCGCTATCGCGTAGCAGGCCGGCGATGGCATCTTAACCCCTAAAAAGCCGCGATCTCTATAGAACGCGGCTTTTAAGGGGTTAATCAGCGGGGACACAGCGATCGGTCCCCGCTGTAGGAGCTGTGACAGCTGCTGAACAAGACAGCAGCGTCACAGCTCCTGTATGTGTCGGGAGGACGGCCGAAACGGCCGTTACTCCCGAGACGTACTATTACGGCATGGAGCGCGAACGATACAGCTGCCATGACGTAATAGTACGTCAAGGAGCGGGAAGGGGTTAATGTAGTTAGGGGCAGTAGAAAGGGGTCAAAGAAAAGGAAGTCCAATTCTGTTTCTGATATTCCAAGCAAAATTGACAAGTTGGGTGATTATGCGAGGGTGTCGGTGTCAGAAATGGGAGCCCTAGTGGATACTGATCTCCCTAACAGCCGGGAGAACAGAGAGGAAGACAGAATAATTTGTCGCCAAGACCGCCTCAACCGATGATCCAGCTGTCGTGGTCCATGTGGGTACCAATGACAGAATAAATGGTAGGTGGAAGAGCCTTAAGAATAATTTTAAAGAACTAGGCTACAAGCTGAAGGGAAGGACCTCCAAGGTTGTATTCTCAGGATTACTGCCTGTGCTATGCGCATTACAGGAAAGATAGTGGGAGCTCAGGAAGTTAAATACATGGCTTAAGTCTTGGTATAGAGGGTTCCTAGAGCACTGGGCTGACTTTTCATTGGGGTACAAACTGTATTCGGCAGATGATTTGCACGTAAATGGAAGGGGGTCTGCTGTGCTGGGGGAAAGAATTCTAGCTGGGGTGGCGGAGTATTTAAACTAGGGCTGAGGAGGGAGGTCAATGTAGAAAATAAAGGGATAGTCAGGTTAGAGAGGGGTAAGACTATATTGGTGGAGGGAGAAACAGTCTGTGGGTAGAGGACTAGACAACAGGATAGGGAGTTCCTTTTGTTACAAAACATCAATGAACATGAAAATAAAAATGCCCAAATGTCAGATAATCACATTTCTGATAATGAAAGTGAAAAACTGAAAGGCAAGTTAAAGTGCATGTTCACAAATGCCAGAAGTCTAGCAAACAAAATGGGGGAGCTGGAGGCCTTGATACTGGAAGAAAATATAGATATTGTTGGTGTTGCTGAAACATGGCTAGACTCTTGAAAACAAATGGAGGACCCTAGTAGTTGACAGGGATGTAATTATATAAAGAAACAACTGATGTGCAGAGGCACAGTAGTCCCAATTTCCCAACTACTAATAGAATTGATTAGTGCATTAAAATGTAACTTTTATTATTAAAGTTTAAGATAGAACGATGGAACGTACAACATGTAATTGGTTAAAAACTTCCACAGAGTCGGTTAGCATGTAATTTAGGATGAGGTGTGTGTAGTCCACCTCATAGATTAATTTAGGGCTAATACACGCGCGTGCGATTTCCGCTTCCTTTTATGATATGGGAGGAACCTCCAAAGGAGTGTCTTCCCATATGGTGGCCAGTCAAGGCTTGCAGCGAGGGACGAGCCCTCGTGCAGTCAGACTGACGTGTTGAGTGACCAATGAGGTGAGTCAGCCATGTACCCTATCACCGAGCGATCTGGGCGCATGCGCCTTACGGCCAAATCGGATATCTAATGGCCGTGAATGCGGCTAGGTCAGACAGTGAAGGCCGAAAGATGCGTAATGTGCACATGCGCATTACATCAAGTCGCGATGACAGCCATGCTCATGAATATCTTCAGAATGGTAAGTGTATTTCAATTTGGGGTGATTAGTCCGTGTATGGGAGAAGGTAATTGTACCATTTGCAAGGTGCCAGAGGTGATCCGACATCGCAAAGAATAATGTTAGTCCAGAAATCTGGACCAGTGTATGTTTATATTGCTGTTATTATTATTGAGATACTATTTACATATCATTGCTGGATTCACGAGTGATAAGCTACAATTATAGCTTGAGGTTGAAGAGATAGAATGGCGCTAAATAGAGGAAGAAGGAAACTTTACTTGATGTTGTACTTTGATAACAAATCGTCTAGGTGGTTGCTAATGGCTTAGGTATAGTTTTTTTAATACGTACCAAATAGTGGTGATATTCATACTTTCGGATAATTATTGTAGGAGTAGTTGTTGATGACATCAATGTTAATATAATTGAAATTATTAGGTTTATAGCGGGAATCTATAAAAAGGCAACAAAGGTAAAGCCCTCATTCAGTCCATTGGGACTGAGAGAGCTGAGCCTATGTATCCAACGGGCTTCTTCTTGCAGCAATTTCTTGTCTACATTGCCGGCCCCTGGGCCTAATTTAGCTTGAGTGATGCCCCAAAACTGGAGGGTATTGGCATTACCATGGTGGAAGGATCTAACATGTCTGGAGAAGGGTGTGTCTTCTTTTGTATTGATGGTACTGATATGCTTAGAGATCCTTCTCCTGAGTTGTTGAATGGTCTTACCAATATAGATCTTACGGCGTGGCCATTTAGCGGCATATATAATGCCACTACTCTGGCAATTCATGAATTGCCTGATGGTGTATTGTTTACCATCTGAGGGATTAGTGAAGATCTTGGTTTTAGGCATATATGGACAGAATGTGCATCTGCCGCATGGAAAAGAACCAGTAGTGGGCGGTGGTAGCCAGGTATTCCGACGAATAGGAGGTTTGGAATAGTGGCTATGCGTAAGATATTCCTGGAGATTCCTACCTCGTCTGTAGGTAATGTTCGGATTATCAGAAATAACCTCAGCTAGATCTGGGTCTGCCTGAAAAATAGACCAATGTTGCTTTAAAATGTTAGATATCATGGAGGAACGGGTATCAAAATTACCTATACATCTGATGATGGAAGGATGTTTGTCTTTGTTTGTTACCTGACTCTTATTACCATATACAATTAACAACCAGAATGTCTCACATGTATGGTAATTTGGCTAGGTATCACCCACAGAGCGGTGTAAAATACCTCCAAAAACGTCACTATGAACTAGCGAAAACTCCGAAATTACATTGAAAACCATGAGAAAAAGGAGTCGTGAACTATAAGTACACAGAAAAATAATTTTATTGTTACATCCAAAATACAAAATATAAAAACACAAATACACAACGAGGTATTAAAACTGAAAGTAAATACGTGGATCAATTGTCAAAAACCCTCCACACGGGTATGCTATACGTACTGAACGTCAAAGGTTCTGTTAGTTATGGGTACATTGGGGAAAGGTAGCACAAAGCTGTCCCATACATACAATGCTGATTCACTGAAACAGCACTTGTGCTATCCCACCACCAATTGACACATGCATATCAAATATGAAAAAATAACATCTACAGAGTAGTGACAGGGGAGTTACGTCTAACTCCTCTATTGCATGGTCCCAGAAATAGGGCAAGGAAAGAATGGTTAACCCAAATGTAGCCCGAGTAAAGAGGAACCAAAGTCCACATAACAGAAACCAAGGGAATGACTAAATAAAAGCTTACCCATGGAGGTATTTAGAAGTAGAATGATCCACCTGGTATTGAGGCACCCCGACGCGCGTTTCGCAAGTGTCGCTGCCTCAGGGGGTGTAAACTGCTGTGTGTCCAGTCCGTATATATAGCCCTTACTGCTACTTGTGAGTGTAATCCGGTGTATCCATTTCCTAGGTCCACGGCGCATGTGCGGAAGTGCTCGAGGTCACGAGGCCTCCATCCCCGTCGTTACACGGGCACCGCGCCTGCGCTTCTCCAAAGACGCGTCTCCAGGGAGACAGCGCAGGCGCAGAGCCAGCAACCAGATGAAGGGAGACAGAGACGGACACTCGGCATCCACGCAACACGCGCACCCCCATGGAAAGGAATCATGTGAGTATTAGTATAACCGAAAAACACAGCATGGATCTAAACAGCCCAACAAAGGTACGCTGCGGCTGTTAGCAAGCAAGAAATTAATTGATGTGATATGAGCTAGATCCTGGGGCGTGTACCCACACAAGCATCCAAAGCATAAATATATAACCTAAAAAAGAAGATGCCAGAAGACTAGAAGTATAAGAAATTGAAAAAATACTTTATTGAGAACAACATGTAGACATACTAGAATAAAAAACGAATCCATAAACCAACAGGTTAAAAGGACATACAAGCCATGCAGCTCATGAGGTAAGTAATATATAAATATAGATGCATGAAAAAATGCCTGGTAATGGACACTATCGCTGTGACAAGTAAAATCCTGCCCAACACGGTTGGAATCAACATAGAGTGAAGAAATACAAAATGAGATAATTGAATTAACAAGTATGTGTGAAGAAGGCAGAAAATACACATTGCTAGTAAATGAGCAAATTGCGATAGTAGAACGTACCCATAATAAATCCAGGACTGGATACACAGCAGTATGTCCACCCCAACGCGCGTTTCGGCGCTAATGCCTTCGTCTGGGGGTAGTGCTGGACAATGCGCATGCCACTTTAAAAAGGGGGAGCCAGCCAATAGTGACAGAGTATCCAAAATGAGGGGTCCCGAGAATAAAAGATATACATGCCTCACTGTCTAAATACAGGTCGCTGCCTCGAGGTGAAGCAAGATGGCCGCGCCGCCGGAAGCACCGCCGGCGAGGTGCCGGAATCGGAAACGCGTCACCGCGTCAGCCGACACGGTCACGTGAGTCTGAGATCCGACACGTCACCAGCGATGGAACGGAGGCCCGTCACTCGTCCACCAATCAGAGGAGCGACACAGCGAGGAAGGGGTGACCCTGGATACAGCAAAAGGATGTATTGGCTGGTATGAAAGATATGAAAAAATATTTAGTGTTTTGGCCGAAATCATCTGTGCAACCTTACAAAACATATACTTGATATATTGACATGAATCAATAAACAAATATGAACAAAAATGTGTATGTGCATAGCATGAGAATAGGTTACAAGAGCACATCAACATTCCACAACAAAAAGCAATATACATGTGCGTGCCAAAGTGACATGTGGAAAACAAAGAATATGTTGGATGTAATGAAGAAGAAAAACCGTGTAGGTGACATATATGTGTATATAAAAGTGACAAACAGCGCCATCGACAGAAAAAGAAACCATCGTGTGGGGCCATATAAATGTGATAATAAAAAATAATAAATAATAAAAAGTGAGGAATGATGAACAATGAAGTTGATAAAAAGGTATGTGTGTGAATGTGTGCAATGGTGGTGAGGGGTAAAAAGATAAATGAATAAATGTGAGGCATTAATTGAAATGTAGGTGAAATGAATGAACTGAAGTGAAGTGAGGTGTTGGTGCATGTAAATATATAATCATAGCAAGAGTGGGTGCAAATAAAATATTGTGAAACATAGTATATTAATATTTATTGTGTTGTGTTAAAAAACATCAAAAATGGTTGCAGTAATATAATCGATGAACACAATGAAGAGGCCAGACGAATGATGATTCAAGATGAAGGACCCCAAGAAAAGTGGACAAGCAGGAAATCCGGATATAATGAGAAGAATCTCAAATTAGAAAATTTGATTATAAAACAGATTAGTTTTTCTAATTTGAGATTCTTCTCATTATATCCTGATTTCCTGCTTGTCCACTTTTCTTGGGGTCCTTCATCTTGAATCATCATTCGTCTGGCCTCTTCATTGTGTTCATCGATTATATTACTGCAACCATTTTTGATGTTTTTTAACACAACACAATAAATATTAATATACTATGTTTCAAAATATTTTATTTGCACCCACTCTTGCTATGATTATATATTTACATGCACCAACACCTCACTTCACTTCAGTTCATTCATTTCACCTACATTTCAATTAAGGCCTCACATTTATTCATTTATCTTTTTACCCCTCACCACCATTGCACACATTCACACACATACCTTTTTATCAACTTCATTGTTCATCATTCCACACTTTTTATTATTTATTATTTTTTATTATCACATTTATATGGCCCCACACGATGGTTTCTTTTTCTGTCGATGGCGCTGTTTGTCACTTTTATATACACATATATGTCACCTACACGGTTTTTCTTCTTCATTACATCCAACATATTCTTTGTTTTCCACATGTCACTTTGGCACGCACATGTATATTGCTTTTTGTTGTGGAATGTTGATGTGCTCTTGTAACCTATTCTCATGCTATGCACATACACATTTTTGTTCATATTTGTTTATTGATTCATGTCAATATATCAAGTATATGTTTTGTAAGGTTGCACAGATGATTTCGGCCAAAACACTAAATATTTTTTCATATCTTTCATACCAGCCAATACATCCTTTTGCTGTATCCAGGGTCACCCCTTCCTCGCTGTGTCGCTCCTCTGATTGGTGGACGAGTGACGGGCCTCCGTTCCATCGCTGGTGACGTGTCGGATCTCGGACTCACGTGACCGTGTCGGCTGACGCGGTGACGCGTTTCCGATTCCGGCCCCTCGCCGGCGGTGCTTCCGGCGGCGCGGCCATCTTGCTTCACCTCGAGGCAGCGACCTGTATTTAGACAGTGAGGCATGTATACCTTTTATTCTCGGGACCCCTCATTTTGGATACTCTGTCACTATTGGCTGGCTCCCCCTTTTTAAAGTGGCATGCGCATTGTCCAGCACTACCCCCAGACGAAGGCATTAGCGCCGAAACGCGCGTTGGGGTGGACATACTGCTGTGTATCCAGTCCTGGATTTATTATGGGTACGTTCTACTATCGCAATTTGCTCATTTACTAGCAATGTGTATTTTCTGCCTTCTTCACACATACTTGTTAATTCAATTATCTCATTTTGTATTTCTTCACTCTATGTTGATTCCAACCGTGTTGGGCAGGATTTTACTTGTCACAGCGATAGTGTCCATTACCAGGCATTTTTTCATGCATCTATATTTATATATTACTTACCTCATGAGCTGCATGGCTTGTATGTCCTTTTAACCTGTTGGTTTATGGATTCGTTTTTTATTCTAGTATGTCTACATGTTGTTCTCAATAAAGTATTTTTTCAATTTCTTATACTTCTAGTCTTCTGCCATCTTCTTTTTTAGGTTATATATGTGAGTATTAGTGTCTATATGTGTAATCCACTTACCAATGCATTTTCCCATGTCCTATGTCCGGAACCATACATTATATATAAACAATTTGGTGTTATAGAATCAGTAGAAGATAAAAGAAAAGGATACGTGTCCAAAATTGGAAAGTAATAAAAAAGAATAAATAATAATTAATAAATAAAAAAATAAAAAATAATAAAAAAAGCGAATAAATAATGAAAAAGTGAACAAATACAGAAACTATTCAATGTGAATATGAAGGGATGGAAGATAACACATCCCTATGTAAGAATAAATTGCTATATCAATCATATGAAAAATATTAGTATTAAATACAAAATAATAAATAAATAAATGATTAAAAAGAAAATAAATAGATTAGTATTGTTTACCATCTGAGGGATTAGTGAAGATCTTGGTTTTAGGCATATATGGACAGAATGTGCATCTGCCGCATGGAAAAGAACCAGTAGTGGGCGGTGGTAGCCAGGTATTCCGACGAATAGGAGGTTTGGAATAGTGGCTATGCGTAAGATATTCCCGGAGATTCCTACCTCGTCTGTAGGTAATGTTCGGATTATCAGAAATAACCTCAGCTAGATCTGGGTCTGCCTGCAAAATAGACCAATGTTGCTTTAAAATGTTAGATATCATGGAGGAACGGGTATCAAAATTACCTATACATCTGATGATGGAAGGATGTTTGTCTTTGTTTGTTACCTGACTCTTATTACCATATAGTAGTTCTTCTTTTGAGGTGGCCCTAGCTCTAGCATATGCTCTATGTAGGGTACCCTCGTGCCAAAATTTTTTTGAAATAAAGTATCACATTCTAGTTGGAAAGTCTGTTCTTCAGAGCAGTTCCTCCTAGCTCTGAGGTATTGCCCTATGGGTATACCCTTCTTAAATGCCGGTGGGTGAAAGCTCCCCCAATGTAGGAAGCTGTTGGTGGCAGTTGCCTTTCGGTAGATGTTAGTGTGGACACCGACCACCAGAATCCAAAGAGATTTGAAGATCAAAAAAATTTATTTGATTGGTGTGTATTTGGTGGGTGAATTTCATCCCAATAGTGTTATGGTTTATAATATCCATGAAATCAAGAAAAAGTGCCTTGTCACCATCCCAAAAGATGAGTATATCATCGATATACCTACCCCAAGTATGCACTGCTCAATTCTATTAGTAGTTGGGAAATTGGGACTACTGTGCCTCTGCACATCAGTTGTTTCTTTATGGCTAGACTCTTCACACGACTGGGCTGTAAATCTACAGGGTTTTACACTTTTTCGGAAAGACAGGACAAATAGGAAAGGCGGTGGTGTATGTCTGTATGTGAGAAGTGATATGAAGGCGAGTGTGAAAGGGACTTTAGAGGGTGAAGATTGTGAGGAGGTTGAAACCTTGTTGGTGGAACTAGAAAGAAGGTAAACACTGAAAAAAATACTTTTGTTGTAATCTAGAGACCCCCCAATATAACTGAGGAGATGGAAGATCAGCTATACAAACAGATGGAGTGGGCTGCACAAGCTGGTACTGTAGTGATAATGGGAGATTTTAATTACCAGGATATTAATTGGCGTCATGGTTCGTCTTCAACTGCAAAGGGGAGACATTTCCTCAACCTGTTGCAGAAAAATTTTATGGGCCAGTTTGTGGAAGACCCGACTAGAGCTGAAGCTCTGTTGGATCTAGTCATTTCTAATGATGCAGAACTTGTTGGGAATGTCAATGTTCGTGAAAACCTTGGTAACCGTGATCACAATACTGTTATATTTTACCTATACTGTAAAAAACAAACACAGGCTGGGAGGGCAAAAACATTTAATTATAAGAAGGCCAATTTCCCCAGGATGAGGGCTGCAATTCCGGATATAGACTGGGAAGAACTAATATGACACAGAGAACCAATTTAAGAGCCTTTGATGCCAAAATATCAATATAAAAAATATTTATTTTATTAACCCCTTCAGGACTGAGCGTGTTTTGGCCTTCAGGACGAAGCCGATTTTTCAAATCTGACATGTGTCACTTTATGTGGTAATAACTCCGGAATGCTTTTACCTATCCAAGCGATTCTGAGATTGTTTTCTCGTGACATATTGTACTTTATGTTAGTGAAAAAATTTGGTTGATAAATTCAATATTTATTTGTAAAAAACACCAAGATTTGGAGAAAATTTGCAAAAATTAGCATTTTTCTCAATTTACATGTATCTGCTTGTAAAACAGATAGTAATACCACACAAAATAGCTACTAGTTAACATCACCCATATGTCTACTTTATGTTGGCATCGTTTTTTGAACATTCTTTTATTTTTCTAGGACATTACAAGACTTAGAACTTTAGCAGCGATTTCTCATATTTTCAAGAAAATTTCAAAAGGCGATTTTTACAAGGACCAATTCAGTTCTGAAGTGGCTTTGAGGGCCTTATATATTAGAAAGTCCCCATAAATCACCCCATTTTGAAAACTGCACCCCTCAAAGTATTCAAAACAGCATTCAGAAAGTGTATTAACCCTTTAGGCGTTTCACAGGAATTAAAGCAATATAGAGGTGAAAGTTACAAATTTCATTTTTTTTTTACAAAATTCATTTGTAATACATTTTTTTCTATACCACAGGAGGTTTTACCCGAGAAATGTAACTTATTATTTATTGTCCAGATTCTGCAGTTTTTAGAAATACCCCACATGTGGCCCTAGTGCGGTCATGGACTGAAATACAGGCCTCAGAAGCAAAAGAGCACCTAGTGGATTTTGGGGCCTCCTTTTTTTTAGCATATATTTTAGGTACCATGTCAGGTTTGAAGAGGTCTTGTGGGGCCAAAACAATAAAGACCCCCAAAAGTGACCTCATTTTGGAAACTACACCCCTCAGGGAATTTATCTAGGGGTATAATTAGCATTTTGAACCCACAGTTTTTTTGCTAAATTTATTTGAATTAGTTTGTGAAGGTGAAAATCTACTTTTTTTCTGAAAAAACGTAGAAATTTGTAATTTTTTCAAGGAATAAAAGAGAAAAAACACCCCAACATATGTAAAGCAATTTCTCCTGATTATAGCAATACCCCATATGTGGTAATAAACTGCTGTTTGGACCCACAGCAGGACTCAGAAGGGAAGGAGCACCATTTGGATTTTGAAATTCTGATTTTGCTGGAATAGTTTTCAGTGCCATGTCGCGTTTGAATTGCACTGGAGGGAACAAAATAGTGGAATCCCCCGGAAAGTGACCCCATTTTGGAAACTACACTCATCAAGGAATTTTTCTAGGGGTAAAGTTAGCATTTTGACCCCACGGTTGTTTTGCTGAATTCATTGGAATTATTCTGTAAAGGTAAAAATCAACTTTTTTTCTGAAAAAAGGTAGCCATTTTTAATTTTTACAAGGAATAAAGGAGAAAAAGCACCCCAACATTTGTAAAACAATTTCTCCCGATTACGTAAATATGCCATATGTGGTAATAAAGTGCTGTTTGGACCCACAGCGGGGCTTAGAAGGCAAGGAGCGCTATTTGGCTTTTGGAGCTCAAATTTAGCTGAAATGGTTTTTGGGTGCCATGTCGCATTTGCAAAGCCCCTGAGAGGCCAAAGCAGTGGAAAACCCCCAAAAGTGGAAATTACACCACTTCAAGAATCTATCTAGGGATATAGTGGGCATTTAGACCCCACAAGTCTTTTGCAGGATTTATTAGAATTGGGCCATGAAAATGAATATCAACATTTCTTCCACTAAAATGTTGCATTTTTTTCAATTTTACAAAGGATAAAGGGGGAAAAAGCTGCCCAACATTTGTAAAGCAATTTCTCCCGAGTACGGCAATACCCCACGTGTGGTCATAAATGGTTTTTCATTAGAAAGTAATTAACCCTTTCTGGACTGATCCATTTTTTTCTTTTCCTTTTTAGTTTTTTCCTCCCCGCGTTCCAAGAGCCACAACTTTTTTATTTTTCAGTCAATAGAGCGGTATGGGGGCTTATTTATTGAGGGACAAGCGGTTGTTTTTATTGGTACAATTTTTTGGTACATACAACTTTTTGAGCACTTTTTATTACATTTTTAGCTAGAGCCAAAGTGACCAAAAAAACAGCGATTTTGTCGTTTTAAATTCTTTATTTTTCACGTGAGACGCTCCATACATCACCCCCCACACTAAGACATGCTATGTTGTGGTGTGCGAAGGGGTTAATGCGCAGCGCATGGTGCGGAGTGAAAATTAACATTTTCCACTCATATGCCATTTTAGTGCACTACATGTTATGCCCAGTTTGTGCCACTGAAGACAAATACCTCATAAAATATTAACCGGGTTCTCCCGGGTATGGCGATGCCATATCTGTGGACGTAAATTGGTGTTTAGGCACGCTGCAGGACTCAGAAGGGAGGGAGCGCCATTTGGCTTTTGGGGCGCAGATGTAGCTTGGTAGTTGTTCTGTTTGGGGTTTTACTGGTGTTTCAGTTTGTAATGTGGGGGCATATGTTATCTGTGCGGAGTACATCAGGGTACATGTAATCTGTGCGGAGTACATCAGGGTATATGTTATCTGTGCGGGGTACATCAGGGTATAATAAGAGGGTATAATAATGCAGTAAATAAATAATAATCCGCAGATATGTGGCCGGTGTCGCACTGATAAATGGCGCCCCATCTTATCTGCTTTTGGAACACTCTGCACATTTTGCATCGCCATATTCTGGGAGCCAGAACTTTTTTATTTTTTCTCCACCGGAGCTGTGTGAGGGTTTATTCTTTGCGGGACAATCTGTAGGTTTTCATTGGTACCATTTTGGGGTACCAGAAATTTTTTGGATCACGTTTTATTCCATTTTTTGGCAAGCAAGGTGACCAAAAACCATCAATTCTGACAATGTTTTTTATTTGTTTTTTTATGGCCTTCACCCTGGGCTATAAATGACCATTATACTTTATTCTGCGGGTCGATACGATTACAGCGATACCAGATGTATATAATTTTTTTATGTTTTGCAGCATTTGTGCAATATAATCACTTATTTATAAAATAAATACATTTTTGTGTCACGATATTCTGAGAGCCATAACGTTTTTATTTTTCAGTCAAAAAAGCGCTGTAAGGGCTTGTTTTTTGCGGGACGGGATGTAGTTTGTATTGGTACCATTTTGGCGTACGTGCGACTTTTTGATCACTTTTTATTGTATATTTTGGGAGGGTTGGTAACTAAAAAACTGTCATTCGGGCACAGTTTTTTGTTTATTTTTTTTGCGGTGTTCACCGTGCGGGAAAAATAATATTACAGTTTTATAGTTGGGGTCGTTACGAATGCGGCGATACCAAATATGTGTACTTTTTTTAACGTGTTAATTTTTTTCCTATAATAAAAGACTTCTTATAGGAAAAAAAGCATTCTTTGTTTATGTCACTTATAACTTTTATTTTTACACTTTTTAAAAAAAATTTATTATCTTTTTTTAACTTTTTTTACTTGTCCCACTAGGGGACACTTAGACTTGCAGCTCTGATCGCTGCTGGAACACATTACACTACACACGTAGTGTAATGTGTTCCAACTGTCATTGTGACGTAACCGTCACACTGACAGGAAATAGAGGAGGAACGGCCGGAGGCTGATTCTCCGAGGCTTCCGTACATGGCAACCCGGAGGTCATTGTCTGGCCTCTGGATGCCATGATAAGGATCGCCAGCCCCCGCAAATACATGTGGGGGGCTGCCGATCCACTGTAAACCTCTTCGATGTGGTGATCGCAATCGACCACCGCATCGAAGGGGTTAATTGCCGATTTCAGCGGCGACAGGCCGCTGATCGGCAACGGGGAGAGCAGGGCTGACACCCTGCACAGTTAACCGCCGCTGCGGTGTAGCGCCGCGCGGCGGTTAACTGTTAAAGCGCGGACGTAACTGTACGCCCAGGTGCGCGAAGTTACTGCTCACCTGGACGTACAGTTACGTCCAGGTGCGGGAAGGGGTTAAACAGACACCATAAAATTAAAATAAACAAACAGATATGACTGGCGGAGTATAACTGGCGGAGACCGCACCCACAGATTGTTACCGACTATAGTCAATGGGCAAGTACATAAATATATTTGTACCAATTAACTTCAAGAGTAAGTAATCAAAAACAGTGCATTACATAGAGTTAGCTGGTCAGGTTCAAAAAGGACTTACCCATAATGGCAACAAAAAGTGGAGGAAGTGTCTGCTCCGCCGTATAAGCCCCGACGCGCGTTTCGCCACTTATGCTTCCTCAAGGGGATATATGATTATTTTAATTTTATGGTGTCTGTTTAATAAAATAAAACATTTTTATATTGATATTTTGTCAAAGGCTTTTAAATTGGTTCTCTGTGTCATATTGATTAGTATATGGAGCCGCCTAGATGATATGGGGGGACAGTGGTGGTTTAAACAGTCTCCAGCCGCTATTATAATTTTGTTTGGAGTCTATATATTGATGGGAAGAACTAATGTCAAATAATGGTACAAATGATAAATGGGAAATATATGGAAATGTCAGCTCACCCTCCTAGGTGCACGAAGAAGACGGCGATCTCCACGCTGTAAAAACAACAATCCAGAAGGAAAAGGTTCAGCACTCCTTGTGGAATAAGAAAAAAACTTCTTTATTGGTTAAAATAGATAGCCAGAGGAAGACTGAACAGCAAACAGTGGTCAAGAAACCTAAAACATACGTTCCCTCTGACTCGTTTCTAGCTCTCAAGAGCCATTACTCATTGATAGGGGAAGGAATGAGAATGTATGGCTAAAATAGCAGCCAAGACAAAAAACACCCACTTTGATCAGGTGTATGCAATTATGACAGAAGTGGATGACATGTGAAACATACAAAATTGTATAAAATGCAACTATAAAATCTCAAGCCAAACACAAAAATACAAAATGTGCAAAATATATAAAATATTAGTAGTTTAGAATAAGATCATTTCTCACATTTAGACCATTGGGGACTATAGTATTCAAAATGAGAACCCAGTAACCCTCACGATTTAAAAGTGCTCTCCTATGATCACCACCTCGCACTGGTCTATTAACTCTTTCAATTCCTGAAAACTCAAAACTACTGGTATCGCCTTGGTGCATAAGACTAAAATGTTTGGATGCATTGGAAGGATTTCTAACTCCAGGATTAGTAGCTCCATTGAGATGTTCTCTAATTCTAACCTTAAGGGAGCGACTAGTGCACCCAACACAAGATAAATTACAAAGAGTACAATTTATTTGGTAAACTACATGCCGTGTGTTGCAATTAATGAATTGTTTCATTTTATGTATAGATCCATCAATGGCTGAGAACTTCTTTAATTTGGTGTACATAATTGCAACACATACATATATTTGTTCCACAAGGATAAAAACCCTTTGACGACAGCCACGAATTCTGTTTGGATGAAAATTGAGTTAAACTAGGTGAAAGCATAGAACCCAAAGTAGGTGCTCTCCGAGAGGAAAGTTTACAACCTGGCTCTAATATCTGGCGTAAGCCCTCATCTTGAAAGAGGACTGGTAAATATTTGGACACTATAGATCGTTTAGTATGATATTCTTTACTGTATGATGTAACAAACGCAAGAGATGAATTTTTGTTTTTATCTGTATGCTTTCTTTGTAGTAAATCACAATGTTTTCTGTCCTCACCCAAATTAATAGCCCTATCCAGAGTCCATTGAGGATAACCTCGATTTTCTTAAACGATTACAAATTTTATTAGTTTCTTCCTTATACACCTGTTTAGACAAGCAGTTTATTTTAGCTCGTAAAATTTCTCTAACCGGAACACCCTTGATGGTGTGCTCCGGGTGGCAAGTTAGGAGTTAGAAATCCTTCAAATGCATCCAAACATTTTAGTCTTCTGTACCAAGGCGATACCAGTAGTTTTGAGTTTTCAGGAATTGAAAGAGTTAATAGACCAGTGCGAGGTGGTGATCATAGGAGAGCACTTTTAAATCGTGAGGGTTACTGGATTCTCATGTTGAACATTATAGTCCCCAATGGTCTAAATGTGAGAAATTATCTTATTCTGAACTACTAATATTTTATATATTTTGCCCATTTTGTATTTTTGTGTTTGGCTTGAGATTTTATAGATGCATTTTATAAAATTTTGTATGTTTCACATGTCATCCACTTCTGTGATAATTGCATACACCTCATCAAAGTGGGTGTTTTTTTGTCTTGGCTGCTATTTTAGCCAGACATTCTCATTCCTTGCCCTATCTATGAGTAATGGCTCTTGAGAGCTAGAAACGCGTCAGAGGGAACGTATGTTTTAGGTTTCTTGTCCACTGTTTGCTGTTCAGTCTTCCGCTGGCTATCTATTTTAACCAATAAAGAAGATTTTTTTTCATATTCCACAAGGAGTGCTGAACCTTTTCCTTCACAAATGATAAATGGTAGATTTTCAAATCTTCTTTGGGTAATTATAGTGCAAAATTTATTCCTATAGGTAACAAGTATAAACGACTAAAATTAAACCCCACATGGCTTACACCTTCTGTAAGGTCAATATATGACAACAAAAAAAATACAAATCTAAGGGTACATCTGTAGCCTTTTTAAATTATAATAAAATGTAATAAAATTAGAAAAAATACAAACTGAAAGGCAGGTGGCCAAGGATAGTAAAACAAATCCCAAAATCTTCAAATATATAAATGCAAGAAAGCCAAGGTCTGAACATGTAGGACACTTAGATAGTGGTAATGGGGAGTTGGTCACAGGGGATCAAGAGAAGGCAGAGTTACTAAATGGGTTCTTTAGCTCTGTATATACACCAGAAGAAAGAGCAGCTGATGTAGCCGGTGCCAGTGCTGTTAATATATCAGTTGA
Organism: Rhinoderma darwinii; assembly: GCF_050947455.1. Classification (NCBI taxonomy): domain Eukaryota; kingdom Metazoa; phylum Chordata; class Amphibia; order Anura; family Rhinodermatidae; genus Rhinoderma; species Rhinoderma darwinii. The sequence goes on from NC_134695.1 coordinate 2,002,229, forward strand.
TATACTGAATGGGATGAATGTAGATATGGTCCAAGCTAAATTAAATTAAATAAATGTGCACAAGGCCATGGGACCAGATGGGTTACACCCTAGAGATCTTAATGAGCTTAGTTCAGTTATTACAGTCCCCCTCTTCATAATATTCAGAGATTCCCTAGTGACTGGTATAGTGCCAAGGGACTGGCGCAGGGAAAATGTGGTGCCTATTTTCAAAAAGGGCTCTAGGTCTTCCCCGGGTAATTATAGACCAGTAAGCTTAACATCCATCGTGGGGAAAATGTTTGAGGGGCTATTGAGGGACTGTATACAGGCATTATTTGATAAAAAATAGCATTATAAGTGACAGCCAGCACGGTTTTACTAAGGACAGAAGCTGTCAAACCAACCTGATTTGTTTTTATGAAGAGGTGAGCAGAAGCCTAGACAGAGGGGCCGCTGTGGATATAGTGCTTTTTGACTTTTCAAAGGCATTTGACACTGTCCCTCATAGATGTCTAATGGGTAAATTAAGGACTATAGGTTTAGATAATATAGTTTGTAATTGGATTGAGAATTGGCTCAAGGACCGTATCCAGAGAATTGTGGTCAATGATTCCTACTCTGAATGGTCCCCGGTTATAAGTGGTGTACCCCAGGGTTCAGTGCTGGAACCACTATTATTCAACTTCTTTATTAATGATAATAATTAATAATTAATGATAATTAATAATTAATGATAATAATTAATGATGGGATTAATAGCACTATTTCTATTTTTGGAGATGACACCAAGCTATGTAATATAGTTCAGTCTATGTTCGTGAATTGCAAGCGGATTTAAACAAACTAAGTGTTTGGGCATCCAGTTGGCAAATGAAGTTTAATGTAGATAAATGTAAAGTTATGCATCTGGGTACCAATAACCTGCATGCATCATATGTCCTAGGGGGAGCTACACTGGGGGATGCACTTGTTGAGAACGATCTGGGTGTACTTGTAAATCATAAACTAAATAACAGCATGCAATGTCAAACAGCTGCTTCAAAGGCCAGCAAGATATTGTCGTTTACTAAAAGAGGCATGGACTCACGGGACAGGGATGTAATGTTACCACTTTACAAAGCATTAGTGAGGCCTCATCTAGAATATGCAGTTCAGTTCTGGGCTCCAGTTCATAGAAAGGATGCCCTGGAGTTGGAATAAATACAAAGAAGAGCAACAAAGCTAATAAGGGGCATGGAGAAACTAAGTTATGAGGAAAGATTAAAAGAATTAAACCTATTTAGCCTTGAAAAAAGACGACTAAGGCCTCATGCACACGACCGTAAAAACTCCCGTTATTACGGGTCGTAATCACGACCCGTAATAACGGGCTCATAGACTTCTATTGGCGACGGGTGCCTTCCCGTTTTCTCACGGGAAGGTGCCCGTGCCGTTGAAAAAGATAGAACATGTCCTATTTCAGGCCGTAATAACGGCACGGACAGTCCATAGAAGTCTATGGAGCTCTCGTAATGACGGGTGGCTACATGTGTGCACCCGTCATTACGGCAGCGTTGCTAAGCGACGTCAGTAAATAGTCACTGTCCAGGGAGCTGAAAGAGTTAACTGATCGGCAGTAACTCTTTCAGCACCCTGGACAGTGACTACCGATCAGTATAAACCTGTAAAAAATAAAAATAAAAGACTTTCATACTTACCGACAACTTCCTGCTTCCTCCAGTCCGGTCTCCCGCCCGTTGCCTTGGTGACGCGTCCCTCTCGACATCCTGGATGACGTTTCAGGCCATGTGACCGCTGCAGCCAATCACAGGCCAATCACAGGCTGCAGCGGTCACATGGACTGCCGCGTCATCCAGGGATGTCGGGCTGGATGTGAAGAGAGGGACGCGTCACCAAGACAACGGCCGGGTAAGTATGAATTTCTTTAACTTTTATTACAGAAAGGGCTGTCCCTTCTCTCTATCCTGCACTGATAGAGAGAAGGGGCTGCCGATTAGTGCAGCGCTATTTTGCCGCCAAAAACGTGCTCGTAAATACGGGTGGAATACGGGTGACACCGGACCCATATTTACGGGCACGGGTTCGTAAATACTGGTGCAAAACGGGTGGAATACGTGTGACACCGGACCCGTATTTACGCCAGTATTTACGGGTGGGAAAAAATACGGTCGTGTGCATGAGGCCTAAGGCCTCATGCACACAAACGTATTTTTTTTTCCTCCCGTAAATACTGGCGTAAATACGGGTCCTTGGTCACACTTATTCAACCCGTATTGCACCAGTATTTACGGACCCGTGCCCGTAAATACGGGTCCGGTGTCACCAGTATTCCACCCGTATTTACGGGCACGTTTTCGCTGCAAAATTGCACTGCATTAATCGGCAGCCCCTTCTATCTATCAGTGCCCTTTCCGTAGTAAAAGTAAAAGAAATTCATACTTACCCGGCCGTTGTCTTGGTGACGCGTCTCTCTTTTGACATCCAGCCCGACCTCCCTGGATGACGCAGCGGTCACATGGGCTGAAATGTCATCCCGGGAGGCCGGACTGGAGGAAGAAGCAGGGAGTTCTGGGTAACAATTTTTTTTACACATTGATCTATATTGTGATTGGAGGTCACTGTTCAGGCTTCTGAAAGAGTTACTGCCGATCGTTTAACTCTTTCAGCACCCTGGACAGTGACTATCCACTGACGTCGCCTAGCAACGCTCCCGTAATTACGGGTGCACACACGTAGTCACCCGTAATTACAAGAGCCCCATAGACTTCTATGGGCCTCCCCGTGCCGTAATTACAGCCTGAAATAGGACATGTTCTATATTTTTCAACGGCATGGGCACCTTCCCGTAAGCATACGGGGAGGTACCCGTTTCCAATAGAAGTTTATGGGACGTAATTATGGCCCGTGATTACGGGCGTTTTTACGTTCATGTGCATGGGGCCTAAGGGGGGACATGATTCATTTATATAAATATATTAATGGCACATACAAAAAATATGGTGAAATTATGTTCCAAGTAAAACCCCCTCAAAAAACAAGGGGGCACTCCCTCCGTCTTGAGAAAAAAAGGTTCAACCTGCAGAGGCGACAAGCCTTCTATCTATGGAATAGTTTACTGCAGGAGCTGGTCACAGCAGGGACAGTAGATGGCTTTAAAAAATTCTTAGATAATTTCCTAGAACAAAAAAATATTAGCTCCTATGTGTAGAAATTTTTACCATGCCTTTTCCCATCTCTTGGTTGAACTTGATGGACATGTGCCTTTTTTCAACCGTACTAACTATGTAACTATGTAACCTGGGTCCGTATGAACAAATGTTCCCGATTATTGCCCTGTGTATACAGGGTGGCAATCAGCCGATGAATAAGCAAATGCTCGATTGTCAGTTGATCAGATCTTTTAACCCCTTAATGACCGGGCATGTTTGTACCTTAATGACCAAGCCAGATTTGTCAAATCTGGTATGTCTGACTTTATCAGAGAATAACTCTGTGAAAGTTTTGAATATCCAAGTAATTCTGACATTGTTTTTTCGTCACATGTTGTACTTTATTTTAGTGGTAAAAGTAGACTGATACGATTTGCGGAAATTAATTAAAAAATAGAAAAATGGAAGAAATTTTGTAAAAATTACCATTTTCCCCTATTTTTAACTGCAATATGTCACATATGTACATACATACTGTACAATTTTTTTAATTAAATATATATTTCTATCTCTTTACTCCATTTTGGCAGCACTTTTGAAAAAATAAAATAAATTTTCAGCAATTTAGAGGACTTACAAATTGAATAATAATTTTATAAATTTTGAAGTACATTTTGTTTTCCTGCACCAAGCCAGGTTTTCAGAGGCTCATAGGTGTCAGAATGGTGGAAACCCCCACAAATGACCCCATTTAGAAAACTAGACCCCTTAAGGTATTTACCTAAGGGTATAGTAAGTATTTTGACCCCACAGTTTTTTGGTAAATTTAATACATAGCAGGTGAAAAAAAAAATAATTTCACTTTTTTTCATAAAAGTATCAGTTTGAAGACCAATTTCTTTGTAAAGCGACCATGAGAATGAAGAAACACACCACAAAATCTATCACCCTGTTTCTCCTGTTTTCAAAAATACGAACATTGTGGCCCTAATGCGCTGCCTGGACACACGGCAGGACCCAAAATGAAGGGAGCACCCGGAGGCTTTCAGGACTCATATTTTGCTTGAAAATGTTTTAGGCCCCAATGTACATTTGGAGAAGCTTTGAGCTGCCAGAATGATAGAAACTCCCCATAAACGACCCCATTTCGAAAACTAGACCCCTTAAGGTATTTATCTAGGGGTATAGTTAGCATTTTGACCACACAGGTTTTTCGCTAAATATATTGAAATTAGTCTGTAAGAATTAAAATGTACTTTTTTTCTGAAACAACATAGAAATTTTTATTATTTACAAGGAATAACGAAGAAAATGCACCCCAACATTTGTAAAGCAATGTCTCCCGATTACGACAATACCCCATATGTGGTAATAAACTACTGTTTGGACCCACAGCAGGGCTCAGAAGGGAAGGAGCGCCATTTGGATTTATGATTTTGCTGGAATGGTTTTCGGTGCCATGTCGCATTTGCAATGCACTGGAGGGACCAAAACAGTGGAAACCCACCAAAAGTGACCCCATTTTGGAAAAACATTCAAGGAATTTTTCTAGGGGTATAGTGAGCATTTAGACCCCACGGGTCTTTTGCAGAGTTTATTAGAATTAGGGCGCGAAAATTAATATCAAAATTTTTTCCACTAAAATGTTGCATTTTCTCATTTTCACAAGGGATAAAGGAGGAAAAAAACAACCATTTTTTTATAAAGCAATTTCTCCCGAGTACGGAAATACCCAACATGTTGTCATACGTTTTTTCATTAGAAATGAATTAACCCTTTCAGGACTGATCCATTTTTTGCTTTCATATTTTAGATTTTCACTCCCCGCTTTCCAAGAGCCATAACTTTTTTATTTTTCCATCAATAGAGTGGTGTGAAGGCTTATTTGTTGCGGGACAATCTGTAGTTTTCATTGGTACCATTTTGGGGTACATGCGATTTTTTTTGATCACTTTTTTATTCAATTTTTTTGCAATCCTGAGCAAAAAACAGGAATTCTGACACCGTTTTTTTAGGTTTTTTTTTTGCGGCGCTCACCGTACGCAATAAATGACATTTTTAATTTATTCTGCGGGTTGGTACGATTACGGCGATACCATATGTATATAGGTTTGATCCTTTTTTTTAGCGTTTGCGCAATAAAATGATTTATTTATAAAAAAAAAAATTTCTGTGTCACCATATTCTGAGAGCCATAATTTTTTAATTTTTTTGTCAAAAAAGCTGTGTAAGGGCTTGTTTTTTGCGGGACGGATAGAAGTTTTTATTGGTACTATTTTCGGGTACATGCGACTTTTTGATCACTTTTTATTCTTTATTTAAGGAGCGGTGGTGACCCAAAAAATTGCGATTCTGTCGTAGTTTTTTATTGATTTTTTTTTGGGGTGTTCATCGTGCGGGAAAAATAACATTATAGTTTTATAGTTGGGTTCGTTACGAAGGCGGTGATACCAGATATGTGTACTTTTTTAACGTGTTCATTTTTTTTCTATAATAAAAGTCTTATTATAGGAAAAAAAGCATTTAGTGTTTATAGAACTTATAACTTTTATTTTTACACTTTTTTTAAAACATTTTTATTACCTTTTTTTACTTTTTTAACTTGTCCCACTAGGGGACACTTAGTCTTGCAGCTTTGATCGCTGCTAGAGTACATTACACTACACACGTAGTGTAATGTACTCTAACTGTCATTGTGACGTGACTGTCACACTGACAGGAAGCAGAGGAGGAACGGCCGGAGGCTGTTCCTCCGAGGCTTCCGTGCATGGCAACCCGGAGGTCATTATCTGACCTCCGATTGCCGTGACAAGCATCGGTAGCCCCCACGATCACTTCGTGGGGGCTGCTGATGTGCTTCAAACGACTTAAATGCGGCGACGGCAATCCGTCGCCGCACTTAAGGGGTTAACTGCCGAAATCAGCGGCGATGGTCCGCTGTCCGGCAAGACTGATGTCTCAGCTGTCTAGGACAGCTGTCAGCGCGGGTCTGTCACTCTGTGTTTACACAGAGTGACAGTTTGAAATGCGGACGAAAATGTACGTCATGGTGCGGGAACTAGCAGCCGACCATGACGTACATTTTCGTCCTTGGTCGTTAAGGGGTTAAGTGGCCATAAAAATGGTCGCTTGTCAGCAGCACATCTCCCTGTGTAAATGGGATGTGCTGCCGACAAGATGCAAATGTATGGGGACGAATGATCGTATTAACGATTGTTCGCCTTTATACTCCAAATTATTACTCCGTTTGAATGGAGCAATTGATCGACAAGCTGTATTGTCTATCAGCACTCGTTTGAAGGTGGTAAACACAGGCAAGTAAGGTATTTTCTTTGGTTGCTGCTAATAAAGCGAAAAATCTATCTGCCCTTCTAGAGGCAATTAAAAAAACAAGTTAAGCAAAATATTTTATTTATTTTGTGAGGATGGGGTTTGTGAACTTGGTAATTTAGTTTTTATTTCCCTACCCATAATTTAAAATGGCCATAGTTTGGTAATAATGTTTCTTTTACTCACAGATTTTGGCATTTCTGTGAAAGTAACAACAAAAAGTACAACCATATTTGTTGTAACTTTTGAATGAAAGTGCCCACACTCATTAGACAGCACTTGTAGGGATCAGTCGATGATTTAATGTGTATGGTCACCCAACCCTCCCCAACAGCAGGTGGGAGGGGAGGACTGGATATGTTACATTTCAGCATGCCCCATCCTTTGTTCCCATGGGCGTTAACCCCTTCCCGACATTTGCCGTACATGTACGTCATGGAAAGCATTGACTTCCCGCATCTTGCCGTACATGTACGCCAAATGTTTGGGACCGGCTCAGAAGCTGAGCCGGTGCCATCATCACCGGATCTCAGCTGTATCTAACAGCTGACATCCGGCTGTAACGGCGGGGACCGAAATTAACTTCGATCCCCGCCATTAACCCCTTAAGTGCAGCGCTCAAACGCGATCGCTGCACTTAAGGTGTTTGCAGCTCATCGGAACCCCAGTAATGAAATTGCCGGGGTTCCGGTGGCTGCAATGGCAACCGGAGGCCTAATACTGGCCTCCCGGTCTGCCTAGCACCGAAGCCGGTCAAGATCCGCCCGGCGGCGGAGCCTGATCGGCTTCCGTAGCTGCCGGCAAGATGGCGCCGGGTCAGGAGCTGATCCGGCGTCATCAGCGGTGGAAGTCAGCTGTACTGTACAGCTGACATCCACCTGTAACGGCAGGAACCGGAGCTAGCTCCGATCCCTGCCATTAACCCCTTCGATGCAGCAATCGAAAGCGATTGCTGCATCGTAGCGGTTACTAGCAGATCGCCAGCCCTGACAGGCAATCAGGACTGGCGACTGCTGTTATGGCAACAGGAGACACAATGGTCTCCTGCTCTGCCATTACGGAAGCCGATTTAGGCCACGCCGGGAGGCGAAGCCTAATCGGCTTGCTGTCAGTGAATGACTGACAGATCTAATACATTGCACTACATAGGTAGTGCAATGTATTAGAAAAAAAAAAATCTGACCGTTGGACCTTCAAGTCCCCTAGTGGGACTTGAGAAAAAGTGTAAAAAAAGTATAAAAAAGTGTAAAAAAAAGTGCAAAAAATAAAAGTTTGAAAACAATAAAAGTTTCAAGTAATGAAATAAAACACAATCCCCCTTTTACTCTTATCAAGTCCTTTATTATTGAAAAATAATAATAAACCATATGTATTTGGTATCGCCACGACCGTAACGACCGGAGGTATCAAAATATTATATTATTTATTGCAAGCTGTGAACAGCGTAAAAAAAAAACGTAAAAAATGTTACCAGAGTTTCTGGTTTTTGGTCACTTTGCCCTACAAATGTTAGAATAAAAAGTGATCAAAAAGTCGCACGTATCCAAAAATGATACCTATAAAAACGATAGCTCGTCCCGCAAAAAAAAAAAGACCTCATACAGCTCCGTCGACAAAAAAATTAAAAAGTTATGGTTCTCACAACTTGGCGACAGAAAAAATACATTCTTTTTACAAAAGTAATTTTATTGTGCAAAAAGTTGTAAAACATAAAAAGGTGCTATAAAGTAGGTATCGCCGGAATCGTACTGACCCGCAGAATAACGTGAACATGTAATTTATAACGCATGGTGAACGCTGTATAAAAAAAACGAAAAAAGCTGTGCCAGAATTGCGTTTTTTTGTTTACCTGGCATCCCAAAAAATAGGATAAAAGGTGATCAAAAAGTCACATGTACCCCAAAATGGTACCAATAATAACTACAGCTCGTCCCGCAACAAACCAGCCCTCATACCGCTACGTCTATGAAAAATAAAATTAGTTATGGCTCCAATAAGTCAGGAAATAAAAAAATATGCAGTTGTGCCCGAGGGGAACATTTCTTCTGTTTGAAGAGGCGATTTATCAAGGACCTAAAATTAGGGAACCAGGAAGGGGAGAGCCCAAACATATCCGCTGGAAGCGACGGTGCCCGTATTATACCAGGACAACACTTTCCCAGCAAAATTCCCCAAACTGCAAAGGCGCGGAGTGTGGACCAAAAGGGGGATAATAAAGGACGCCATATATCAGTGCGACACTGGCCTGTGCGGAAATGATTGCTTCACAGCGTAACACACATCTATGGATCATTTTATTGTTTTTTTTTACCCCATTATTATACCACCTGACTATGCCCCTTATATACTCCGCCCGGCTTACATATGCCCTACATTATAAACGGAAACACCAGTAAGACTCCAAACAAAACTACTACCAAGCAAAATCCACGCTCCAAAAGCCAAATGGCATTTCCTCCCATCTGAACCCTACAGCGTCCCCAAACAGCAGTTTCCTTCCACATATATGGCACCGTCATATCCGGGAGAACCCTTTTAGCAATTTTTGGGATGTGTGTCTCCAGTGGCATAAGCTGGGCACGACATATTTGCCACTGAATGGCATATCTAGGGAAAAATATAAATTTTGAATTTGCACCATCCACAGCGCATTCGATAATGGAAAAGACCTGTGGGGTGAAAATGTTCACTACACCCCTTAATAAATGCCTTGAGGGGTGCAGTTTCCAAATGGGGTCACTTCCCAGGGGTTTATTTTTATTATTTCACATCAGAGCCTCTGCAGTTGTGAACCAATACTTTGTAAATCGCCAAATTAGGCCTCAATTTGACATGGTACTCTTTCACTCCTGAGCCTGGTCGACTGTCCAGGCAAGAGATTAGGGCCACATGTAGGGTGTTTCTAAAACCAGGAAACCCAGCATAATAATTAGAGAGCTGTCTTGTTATGGTGGCACAAGCCGGGCACCACATATTAGCATATCTACGGAAAAAAATCCCATTTTCACTCTGCAACATCGAGTGCACACCAATTTCTGCCAATCACCTGCAGGGTTCAAATGCTTACTACACCCCTAGGTAAATGCATTGAGGAGTGTAGTTTCCAAAATGGGGTCACTTCTGGGGGGTTTCCACTGTTTTGGGCCCACAGGCGCCCAGAAACCAATCCAGCAACATCTGCACTCCAAATGGCGGTCCTTCCCTTCTGAGCCCTGCTGTGTGCCCAAACAGCAGTTTATGACCACATATGGGGTATTGCCGTACTCGGGAGAAATTGCTTTACAAATGTTGGGTTCTTTTTTTTCCTTTATTTGTTGCGAAAATGAAAAAATTTGAGCTAAAGCTACGTCTTATTGAAGAAAAAGGATTGTTTTTATTTTCACTGCCCAATTCTAATAAATTCTATGAAACATCTGTGGGGTCAAAATGCTCACTACACCCCTAGATGAATTCCTCAAGAGGTGTAGTTTCCTAAATGGAGTCACTTTTTGGGCGTTTTCATTGTTTTTTTCCCCTCAGGGGCTTTGCAAATGTGACATGGCCTCCGCAAACCATTCCTGCTTAATGTGATCTCCAAAAGCCAAATAGCGCTCTTTCCCTTCTTTCCGTGTCTTTAAACAGCCGTTTATTACCACATGTGGGGCATTGTTTTACTCGGGAGAAATTGCTTTACAAATTTTGTGGTGCTTTTTCTCCTTCAGTCCTTGTGGAAATGAGAAAAAATAAGCTAAACCTACATTTTCTTTGAAAAAATGTAGATTTTTATTTTCAGGGCCTACTTCCAATAATTTCTGCAAAAAAACTGTGGTGTCAAATCGCTCACTATACCCCTAGATAATTTCCTCAATGGGTGTAGTCTCCAAAATGGGGTCTCTTGTGGGGGGTTTCCACTGTTTTGTCTCCTCAGGGACTTCGTAAATGTGACATGGCCTCCGCAAACCATTCCTGCTAAATATGATCTCCAAAAGCCAAATGGCACTCCATCCCTTCTAAGCCCTGCCGTGTGTTCAAACAGCCGGTTATTGCCACATGTGGGGTATTGTTTTACTCGGGAGAAATTGCTTTACAAATTTTGCGGTGCTTTTTCTCCTTCAGTCCTTGTGGAAATGAGAAAAAATTAGCTAAACCTACATTTTCTTTGAAAAAATTTAGATTGTCATTTTCAGGGCCTACTTCCAATAATTTATGCAAAAAACCTGTTAGGTCAAAACGCTCACTATACCCCTAGATAATTTCCTCAATGGGTGTAGTTTCCAAAATGGGGTCACTTGTGGGACGTTTCAACTGTTTTGTCCCCTCAGGGGCTTTGTAAATGTGACATGGCCTCCGCTAACCATTCCTGCTAAACTTGAGCTCCAAAAGCCAAATAGCGCTCTTTCCCTTCTCAGCCACGCCGTGTCTCAAAACAACCGTTTATTACCACATGTGGGGTATTGTTTTACTCGGGAGAAATTGCTTTACAAGTTTTACGGTGCTTTTTCTCCTTTAGTCCTTGTGGAAATGAGTTAAAAAATCGCTAAACCTACATTTTCTTTGAAAAAATGTTGATTTTCATTTTCGTGGTCTACTTCCAATAATTTCTGTAAAAAACCTATGCGGTCAAAATGCTCACTGTACCCCTAGATCATTTCCTTGAGGTGTGTAGTTTCCCAGATGGGGTCACTTTTGGTGGATTTTGACTGTTTTGGCACTGCAAGAGCCCTTCAAACCTGACATGGTGCCTAAAATTTATTCTAACAAAAATAAGGCCCCAAAATCAACCCCGGTGTTCCTTTGCTTCTGAGGCCGGTGCTTCAGTCCAGTAGCACGCTACGGCCACATGTGGGATATTTCCTAAAACTGCAGAAACTGGGCAACAAACATTGAGTTGCATTTCTCTGGTAAAACCTTCTGTGTTATAAAAAAAATTGTATTAAAAATTTATTTCTGCAAAAAAAATGAAATTTGTAAATTTCACCTCTACTTTGCTTTAATTCCTGTGAAATGTGTAAAGGGTTAAGACATTTTCTAAATGCTGTTTTGAATACTTTGAGGGGTGAAGTTTTTAAAATGGGGTAACTTTTTGGGGGTTTCTAATATATAAGGCCCTCAAAGCCACTTTACATCTGAACTGGCCCCTGTAAAAATAGCCTTTTGACATTTTCTTGAAAATGTGAGAAATTGCTGCTAAAGTTCTAAGCCTTGTGATGTCATAGAAAAATAAAAAGATGTTCAAAAAACGATGCCAATCTAAAGTAGACATATGGGGGATGTTAATTAGCAACAATTTTGTGTGGTATAGCTGCCTGTCTTACAAGCAGATACATTTAAATTGAGAAAAATGCTAATTTTTGCAATTTTTCGCTAAATTTTGGTGTTTTTCACAATTAAATACTGAACATATCGAGCAAATTTTGCCAGTAACTTAAAGTCCAATGTGTCACGAGAAAACAATCTCAGAATCGCTTGGATAGGTGAAAGCATTCCGGAGTTATTACCACATAAAGTGAAACATGTCAGATTTGAAAAATGAGGCTCGGTCAGGAAGGTCAAAAGTGGCTAAAGAGGGAAGGGGTTAAGACCCTACCAGAAGTGTCTGTCGAAGACGTATAATTTATTGATTAACTTTAATGAAAAATTTTTGGGGGGGGAAATAGAAAAAAAAAACAGCAATTCCGCCACTTTTTATTTATTTATTTTTCTTTGCGTCTTAAATTTACACCGTTTACCATGTGGTATAAATAACATAACTTTATTCAGCGGGATCGTTATGATTGTGGCGATACGAAATTTATATTGTTTTTTTAGTTTTATTACTTTTACACAGTAAAAACCCATTTTTCAAAATTATTTGCTTTTGGGTCGCCATATTTTAAGAGCCATAACTTTTCATTTTTTTGTTTTTTTTTTAAGTTGACAGCTGTATGAGGGCTTTTTTTTATATTACTGCTATTATAATACACTGCAATACTTCTGTATCGAAGTGTATTATTTCTTATCAAACTGACAGGCATTTGTTAGGTATTCACATCCAGATACCAGAAATTTTGTGAAATACTACTATAAGGCTAAGAAATACCACAAACACTATTGATCTTAGATACTAAGAACAGGTTAATCTAGTTCAATCTATAATGCTGCATTGTTGATCCGGAGAAAGGCAAAACAATCAGTATGAGGAAGATGCCAGTTTTCCCTCCTGAAAATATCTACATTTTTCATAAAATCAGAACTATAACCAATTGGAACCTCTGGATAGAAGTAAGAGCTTAAACCAAAACCAAAACACAATGGAGTTTGAACAAAGTCCAAAACACCAGGTTTGTGTACAGCCACTTTTGACCTTCCTGACAGAGCCTCATTTTTTTAAATCTGACATTTCTCACTTTATGTGGTAATAACTTTGGAATACTTTTACCTATCCAAGCGATTCTGAGATTGTTTTATTGTGACACATTGGACTTTATGTTACTGGTAAAATTTAGTCCATAAATTCATTATTTGTGAAAAAACTAAATTTAGCGAAAAATGTCAAAATCTAAAAGCATTTTTATCAATTTAAATGTATCTGCTTGTAAGACAGATAGTTATACCACACAAAATAATTGCTAATTAACATTTTCCATATGTCTACTTTAGATTGGCATCATTTTTTGAACATTCTTTTCTTTTTCTAGGATGTTACAAGGTTTAGAACTTTAGCAGCAATTTCCCACATTTTCAAGAAAATTTCAAAAGGCTATTTTTACAGGGGCCAGTTCAGTTGTGAAGTGGCTTTTAGGAGCCCATACAATTAAGAAAAAAAAACATAAATCACCCCATTTTAAAATCTGCACCCCTCAAAGTATTGAAAACAACATTCATCTGTATTCCATTTTTTTTTGTACCACAGAAGGTTTTACCCGAGAAATGCAACTCAATATTTATTGCCCAGATTCTACAGTTTTTAGAAATATCCCAAATGTGGCCCTAGTGTACTAATGGACTGAAACACAGTCATCAGAAGCAAAGGAGCACCTAGTGGATTTTGGGGCCTGCTTTTTTTTTAGAATATGTTTTAGGCACCATGTCCGGTTTGAAGAGGTCTTGTGGTGCCAAAACAGTGGAAACTCCCCAGAAGTAACCCCATTTTGGAAACTACACCCTCAAAGAATTTATCTAGGGGTATAGTTAGCATTTTGACCCCACAGTTTTTTTGCTACATTTATTAGAATTCGTCTGTGAAGATGAAAATCTACTTTTTTTTTTTCTGAAAAAACATAGAAATTTTTATTTTTTACAATGAATAAAGGAGAAAAAGTACCCCAGCATTTGTAAAGCAATTTCTCTCGAGTAAAAAAGTACCCCATATGTGGTCATAAACGGCTGTTTGGACACACGGCAGGGCTTAGAAGGGAAGGAGCGCCATTTGGTTTTGGAGCTCAAATTTAGCAGGAATGGTTTGCGGAGGCCATGTCGCATTTTCAAAGCCCCTGAGGGGTCAAAACAGTGGAAACTCCCTAAAAGTGACCCCATTTGGGAAACTACACCCCTCAAGGAAATTATTTAAGGGTATAATGAGCATTTTGACCCCACAGGTTTTTTGCAGAAATTATTGGAAGTAGGCAGGGAAAATGAAAATCGAATTTTTTTTCCACTAAAATGTAGGTTTATCTAAAAAATAAATTCAGGTCCACAAGGACTAAAGGAGAAAGAGCACCCCAACATTTGGAAAGGAATTTCTCCCAAATAACCGTACCCCATATGTGGTCATAAAGTGCTGTTTGTACACACGGCACGGATCAGAAGGGAAGGAGCGTCATTTGTAGTTCAAATTTAGCTGGAATGGTTTGCGGAGGTCATGTCGCATTTGCAAAGCCCCTGAGGGGACAAAACAGTGGAAACCTTCTAAAAGTGACCCCATTTGGAAAACTACACCGCTCAAGGAAATTATTTAGTGGTATAGTGAGCATTTAAATAAATGATACAGGGGCGTGGCTTAGCTATGGAGCCGTGAGCACGCATCTTGGGGGAGCTCCGGACAAGCGGGCACACTTCACTGATCTTTACCGGGTATAACCGGCAGGCGATGCCAGACAAACATAGGGGAATTTGCCCTACAACTTCCCGCTCCTTTCCCCGATCCTCCGGCCGCTGCAAGAGTATGGATCGTTACCTCTCCTCGTCGCAAACAGCCTCGGGATCCTCGGCCGCAATGGCGGATGTGCAGACGCCGCTCCCGTCCACTGGGGCATCAGCTTTCCTCCTTCCTCCGCCTCGGCTACAGCTTACACCATGCACTGCGATGTCAGGTGCTGGTCTCTACGGCTGCAGAGAGCAGAATGAGGTAAGCCCTGCACCTCTCCCCAGCACACTTCTCCTGGGGGAAGCACCCGACACTTTACTGCTGCCATGTGGCTCAGAAGGGCAGACAGAGCTGCCGGTACTCCATGCTGATTTACAGCTACTGAGGGAACTGATACAAGCCCTCCGTACTAGACAGGACCTTGATTCCCTGGTTACCAGGATTGAACAAGCCCACCAGCAAGACATAGCAGACTTGTGCTTGGAAGTGGACAGAATAGACTCTAGGGCACATGCTACTGAGCAAACTGTATCTGCTATTGACTCCAGAGTGGCCTCCCTGGAACAGGCAGCTATTGGGACTAGAACGCACTTGCAATCCCTGGCACTTCAACTAGATGATCAGGAAAATAGGGGATGTAGGAATAACGTCCGCCTGAAAGGCCTCCCAGATCTTGGCCCGCGAGACGAGCTATCTATAAGGGTCCCTATTATTTTCAATAAGCTCACCAACAGACCACCAGAAGCGACTTTCATAATAGACCGCATTCATAGGGTATCACGCCCAGGTCCACCTGACCTGTCCACTCCACGAGACGTTCCACTACTATACTGATAAGGACGCAATTGTGCGAGGAGCATGGTCACATGGGCCTATGGTCATGGATGGTAGGACGTTTACATTATACCCAGATGTCTCGCCACGAACATTATATATGAGACGTCTTCTTCATCCTTTACTGGAAAAAATTAAAGCTGCTGGCGCTACTTATGGATGGGGACACCCGTTCCATGTGGTTGTCAAGAAAAACTCAGGCTTCTTCCTTTTACGCCATTTCTCTGATCTTGAAGGCCTGTTTCGCTTTTTACAAATTGACCCTTTGTCACGGAGCGGGTTAGTGGACCCACTAGGCCGTACCGCCGTAGCGGGAAGGCAGCTGGCAAAACCACAGGAAACCCCAGAAATATAATGTCCCGCACAAGGGTACCTGAATAGTCCAGATGGTGGCCGCAGCTCTGGCACAGATGAGATGGGTGCAGCAGATGGCGCTAAACGTGGCGGATGACACAGGAACAGCAAGTTGCGCCAGACGTGGTGGATTCCTCCGGACGTGGCAGATGACACAGGACGTGGCGGACTCCTCCGGACGTGGCGGACTCCTCCGGACGTGGCGGACTCCTCCGGACGTGGCAGATGACACAGGACGTGGCGGATTCCTCTGGACGTGGCAGATGACACAGGACGTGGCAGATTCCTCTGGACGTGGCAGATGACACCGAACGTGGCAGATGACACCGAACGTGGCAGATTCCTCTGGACGTGGCAGATTCCTCTGGACGTGGCAGATGACACCGGACGTGGCAGAACTTGATACTAAGGCAAAGCACGGGAAACAGGAACGGGGAAAAAGGCACGGGTAACAACAGGAACGGGAAACACTAAGGGACCATTTGCAAGACAGACTGGGAAAACTAACAACGCTCAGGCAAGGATTAGAAAGCCAGGGGCCTTCTTATAGACCAGGAAATCGTGGCAGTTGATGATGATGACGATTTCCTTATTGCGCGCACTGGCCCTTTAAGGCCGGGTGCGAGCGTGCGCGCAGACCCTACGGGACACAGCCGAACGGAGCGGAAGTGAGTGCTGGCGTCTCCTAGGAGGGAGACTGGGACCAGCGCTCACAGATCCATGGCCGTGGGCGTCGGGAGGTGAGTGAACCCGACGGCCCGCGGCCATGGGCGCTACAGTATCCCCCCTCTTACGCCCCCTCTTCTTGGGGCCAGAGTGAGAGAGGAACTTTTTAATAAGAGCAGGGGCGCTGAGGTTCTCTTCTGGCTCCCAGGACCTCTCCTCAGGACCAAACCCTCTCCATTCCACCAAATAGAAAGTCCTTCCTCCTACCCTTTTGCAGTCCAGGATCTCCTTTACCTCGAATACATCAGAGGGACCGCAGGAAGCAACTGTGGAACTAGAAGTCTTGCTGTAGCGGTTCAGGACCACTGGTTTCAGGAGGGACACATGGAAGGAGTTAGGGATTCTGAGGTTAGGAGGCAGCCGCAGCTTATAGTAGACAGGGTTGATTTGTTGCAGGATCTCAAAAGGACCAAGGAACCTGGGAGCGAACTTGTATGAAGGCACCCTCAAGCGAATGTTCCGAGAAGACAGCCAGACTTTAGTCCCAGGAAGATACTGAGGCGGCTCTCTTCTCCTAGTATCCGCCTTTCGCTTCATGCGATCTACCGCCAGCAAAATAGAGGACTGGGTCTGTTGCCAGATTTGCAGGAAGTCCCCATTTGCAGAGTAAGCAGCGGGTACCTGAGATGAAGTTGATACAGGAAGAGGGACTCTGGGATGTTGACTGTACACGATGTGAAACGGAGTGGAAGTGGTGGACTCACTTGTGTGGTTGTTGTAAGAAAACTCGGCCCATGGAAGAAGCTGTACCCAGTTATTGGGCTGTGAAGAGATGAAGTGGCGGAGATAATTTTCCATGATCTGGTTGATCCTCTCAACTTGCCCATTGGACTGGGGGTGATAGGCAGAGGATAAGTCCAAACTCACATCCAGGATTTTACAGAGGGCTCTCCAGAACTTAGAGGTAAACTGAACACCCCGATCGGACACGATGTGAAGAGGTAAGCCATGCAAGCGGAAGATGTGCTGAATGAAGAGACTCGCCAGACGAGGAGCAGAGGGTAGGCCGGTCAGCGGGACAAAATGAGCCATCTTAGAGAATCGGTCCACCACCACCCAGACAGTGTTACATCCTGCTGAGGGGGGAAGGTATGTGACGAAGTCCATCACAATGTGCTGCCAGGGGGCGTTGGGTACAGGCAGAGGTTGTAATGGCAGGAAGGAGGTGAAGGGAAAGTGAGCCCTAATCTACCCACCGCCCTGTCCCTGCCTACTTGCAACGACCCGCCCTAGGCGACGGGGTACAACTGGGCGGCGGTCCCTACGCTGTCTAAGTGCATGGGAGAACAAACAGGGAACACGAAAGGGAAGGGGCAGTAGCCCACGGAACGCCGCGAGGAAACGGAGCGGTGAATGAGTTGTCAGGACCAGGATGAAGTGGAGTATACCCAAGTGAGCACGGAGGAGGAAGCAAGCCGGAGGCAAAGCAAAGCGGGTTAAGCAGAACAGCAGCAAGGCAGAAGCACGGCAGAAGCAGGCTGGAGCAAGCAGCAGTGGGGCCAGGAATCCAAAAGAATTACAAGCACTGAGGAGAACACGGCAGGTAATAAAGGACAGGGGGCGGAGCTAACTCCGACTGACCAGGCCGCGATAGGCTCTCCCACTCCTGAGCCTGCCACCCTGGTTGGTGGGAGATGGTGTCAGTCGAACAGGTCTGGCCTCAGGTGTGGATTGATTAATCCCAGGAGTATACCTAGACGTAGTACCTGGCAGATCCCTAACAGTACTCCCCCTTTTATGAGGGGCCACCGGACCCTTACTAAGAGGACCCGGTTTAGTAGGGAAGAGTAGGTGGAACCTCCTGATCAATACCCCAGCGTGAATATCGCGGGCAGGTACCCAAGTCCTCTCCTCCGGCCCGTACCCTCTCCAATGGACCAGGTACTGGAGGGAGCCCTGGACCATCCTACTGTCCATAATCTTGGCCACCTCGAATTCCACCCCCTCAGGGGTGAGAACGGGAACAGGAGGTTTCCTCGAGGGGGACCAGGATGGGGAGCAGCGTTTAAGGAGGGAGGCATGGAAGACGTCATGTATGCGAAAGGATGGGGGCAACTCCAGACGGAAGGATACAGGGTTGAGGACTTCAATGATCTTATAAGGCCCAATAAATCGGGGAGCAAACTTCCTGGACGGGACCTTAAGGCGCAAGTTCCTGGACGACAACCAGACCAAATCCCCGACGACAAACCGGGGGTTAGCAGAACGTCTACTATCCGCCTGAATCTTTTGTGCGCTCTGGGACGCCTCTAGGTTCTTCTGAACCTGGGCCCAGACAGTGCACAGTTCCCGATGAACATCCTCTACCTCAGGATTATTGGAACAACCAGGGGAAACGGAGGAGAACCTTGGGTTAAACCCGAAATTACAGAAAAACGGGGAGACTCCTGACGAGTTACTGACCCGGTTATTCAGGGAAAATTCAGCAAGGGGAAGGAATGAGACCCAATCGAATTGACAGTCAGAGATGAAACACCTTAAATATTGTTCCAGGGACTGGTTAGTCCTCTCCGTTTGGCCATTAGTTTCGGGATGGAAGGCGGAGGAGAAGGACAGATCAATCTCCAACTTTTTACAAAAGGCTCTCCAAAATAAGGAAACAAATTGTACCCCTCTGTCAGAAACGATATTGACTGGGGCCCCATGGAGACGCAGGATGTGTTTCACAAACAAAGAAGCTAACATCTTGGCGTTAGGTAGCATCTTAAGGGGCACAAAGTGGCACATCTTGCTGAAGCGGTCTACTACCACCCACACCACCGACTTGCCCTGAGATGGAGGCAAATCGGTGATAAAAATCCATGGAGATATGGGTCCAAGGTCTCTGGGGAATGGGCAAGGAACGTAGTAGGCCCGCAGGTCGGGACCTAGGGGTTTTGGACCTAGCGCAAACCTCACAAGCGGCGACGTAAGCCCTAACGTCTTTAGGCAACCCAGGCCACCAATAGTTTCTGGTAATGAGGTGTTTGGTGCCCAAGATGCCAGGATGACCAGATAGAGCAGAGTCATGGTTTTCCCTGAGTACCCTTAGCCGGTATTGAGGGGAACAAACAGTTTGTCCCCAGGGACGTTCCCGGGAGCTGCACCCTGATCAGCCGCGATATCAGAAGCTAAATCAGAATCCGTGGCAGAAACGATTATACCAGGGGGTAAAATACAAGCAGGATCCTTCTCGGAAGGAGGATTGGCCATGAAACTACGTGACAGGGCATCAGCCTTAATATTCTTGGACCCAGCCCTATAGGTAACCAAGAAATTAAATCTGGTAAAGAATAGTGCCCACCGAGCTTGTCTAGGATTAAGCCTCCAGGCCGATTCTAGGAAAACCAGATTCTTGTGATCCGTAAGGACCGTTACCTGGTGTCTGGCCCCCTCCAGGAAGTGCTGCCACTCTTCAAAAGCCCATTTAATGGCTAGAAGTTCGCGGTTGCCAATATCATAGTTACTCTCCGTGGGCGAAAACTTCCTAGAGAAGTAAGCACAGGGGCGGAGATGGGTGAGGGAGCTGGAACCCTGGGACAGGACGGCCCCCACTCCCACCTCGGATGCGTCAACCTCCACAATAAATGGCTCCTCTTGGTTGGGCTGAATCAGCACGGGGGCCGAGATAAAGCACTTCTTGAGGGTCTCAAAGGCCTGGACGGCCTCAGGGGGCCAATGGAGGACATCAGCACCCTTGCGAGTAAGGTCCGTAAGAGGCTTAGCGACGACCGAGAAGTTGGCAATAAATCTCCTGTAATAGTTGGCGAACCCTAAAAAAGACTGTAACGCCTTAAGGGAGGCAGGTTGGACCCATTCCGTCACAGCCTGAACCTTGGCAGGGTCCATGCGGAATTCATGAGGAGTGAGGATTTGCCCTAAAAATGGTATCTCCTGTACCCCAAAGACACATTTTTCAGTCTTAGCAAACAGATTATTCTCCAGAAGGACCTGGAGCACCTTCCTGACATGCTCCACATGGGAGGACCAGTCCTTGGAAAACACCAGTATGTCATCAAGGTACACAACAAGAAAATTACCCAGGTAATCTCTCAGGATTTCATTAATAAAATTCTGGAAGACAGCAGGGGCATTACACAAACCAAAGGGCATGACCAGGTATTCGAAATGACCCTTGGGTGTGTGGAACGCAGTTTTCCACTCATCCCCCTCTTTGATGCGGATAAGGTTATATGCCCCCCGTAGATCTAACTTAGAAAACCATTGGGCTCCCTGAACCTGATTAAAAAGATCCGGAATCAAAGGAAGTGGGTACTGGTTCCTTATGGTGACCTTATTCAGGTTACGATAATCAATGCACGGCCTAAGACCACCATCCTTCTTCCCCACAAAGAAGAAGCCAGCACCTACAGGAGAAGTCGAGGGGCGAATGAAACCCTTGGCCAGGCATTTTTGGATATACACCCTCATAGCTTCACGTTCAGGACATGAAAGATTAAATATCCTACCCTTAGGAAGCTTGGCACCGGGCACCAAATCGATGGCGCAATCGTAATCTCTATGGGGGGGCAACACCTCGGAGGCCTCCTTAGAAAACATATCTGCGAAGTCCTGAACAAACTCAGGAAGCGTGTTTACCTCCTCCCGGGGAGAAATAGAGTTAACAGAAAGACATGACATAAGACATTCACTACCCCATTTGGTGAGATCCGCAGTATTCCAATCAAACGTGGGATTATGCAGCTGCAACCAGGGAAGGCCTAAAACCAAATCGGACGATAATCCCTGCATCACCAGTACAGAGCACTGCTCCAAATGCATGGAGCCAACCAGGAGTTCAAAAACAGGAGTATGCTGAGTAAAATAACCATTAGCAAGGGGAGTTGAGTCGATACCTACTACAGGGATAGGATAAGGTAAATCAATAAAAGGCATTTTTAGAGACATAGCAAATTCCACAGACATGATATTAGCAGATGAGCCAGAATCCACGAAGGCACTGCCGGTAGCAGACCGGCCAGCAAACGAGACCTGAAAGGGAAGCAAAATTTTATTGCGTTTCACATTAACGGGAAATACCTGTGCGCCCAAGTGACCTCCCCGATGATCACTTAGGCGCGGAAGTTTTCCGGCTTTTTATTCTTGCGCCTGGGATAGGTGTTCAGAAGATGCTTGTCGTCCCCACAGTAGAAGCAGAGACCATTCATTCTGCGAAACTCCCTACGTTGTCGAGGGGACATGGAGGCCCCGAGTTGCATAGGTACCTCCGAGTCCTCCGTGGAGGGGCGAGGAGACGGGACCTCGGGGGGGATCGCAGAAAAGTCAGAGGGGAGCACATTGAAGCGTTCAAGCTGACGTTCCCTGAGACGTCGGTCAAGTCGTACTGCTAGGGCCATAACCTGGTCAAGGGAGTCAGAAGAGGGGTAGCTAACCAGCAGATCCTTCAGGGCGTCAGATAATCCTAACCTAAACTGGCACCTTAGGGCCGGATCGTTCCACCGAGAAGCTACGCACCACTTTCTAAAATCAGAACAGTACTCCTCAACCGGTCTCCTACCCTGACGTAAGGTCACCAGCTGA
Source organism: Rhinoderma darwinii (assembly GCF_050947455.1). NCBI lineage: Eukaryota > Metazoa > Chordata > Amphibia > Anura > Rhinodermatidae > Rhinoderma > Rhinoderma darwinii. The sequence continues at coordinate 2,024,168 of NC_134695.1, forward strand.
CTCTCGGCTAAAGCAGTCCTGTCAGTCTCGTCGTAAATGAGTCCGAGGGCAGAGAAAAAGCGATCAACAGAGGAAAGTTCAGGGGCGTCAGGAGCCAAGGAGAAGGCCCACTCTTGGGGCCCTTCCTGGAGTCGGGATATGATGATACCCACCCGCTGGTTCTCGGAACCTGAGGAGTGGGGTTTAAGGCGGAAATACAGTCTGCAACTCTCCCGGAAGGAGAGAAACGTTTTACGGTCCCCTGAGAACCGGTCAGGTAACTTGAGGTCGGGTTCTAGAGGTGAGGTGAGCGGAACTACTACGGCAGCGTCACCCTGGTTGACCCTCTGGGCCAGGGCCTGGACCTGTAGGGAGAGGCCCTGCATCTGCTGGGTCAGGGTCTCAAGGGGGTCCATGATAGCGTCAGCGTAGGGGAAATGGTAGACTAGGTAAGGGGCTTGTAATTATGTAATGGCAGGAAGGAGGTGAAGGGAAAGTGAGCCCTAATCTACCCACCGCCCTGTCCCTGCCTACTTGCAACGACCCGCCCTAGGCGACGGGGTACAACTGGGCGGCGGTCCCTACGCTGTCTAAGTGCATGGGAGAACAAACAGGGAACACGCAAGGGAAGGGGCAGTAGCCCACGGAACGCCGCGAGGAAACGGAGCGGTGAATGAGTTGTCAGGACCAGGATGAAGTGGAGTATACCCAAGTGAGCACGGAGGAGGAAGCAAGCCGGAGGCAAAGCAAAGCGGGTTAAGCAGAACAGCAGCAAGGCAGAAGCACGGCAGAAGCAGGCTGGAGCAAGCAGAAGTGGGGCCAGGAATCCAAAAGAATTACAAGCACTGAGGAGGAGAACACGGCAGGTAATAAAGGACAGGGGGCGGAGCTAACTCCGACTGACCAGGCCGCGATAGGCTCTCCCACTCCTGAGCCTGCCACCCTGGTTGGTGGGAGATGGTGTCAGTCGAACAGGTCTGGCCTCAGGTGTGGATTGATTAATCCCAGGAGTATACCTAGACGTAGTACCTGGCAGATCCCTAACAGAGGTTGAAGCAGGCCGGCAGGCTTGCTGTGAGTCACTTTGTTAGAGGCGCACACCGTGCAAGCAGAGACAAAGTCCAGAACATCTTTAGGTAGCGTGGGCCACCAGAAGTGACGAGCAATCAGGTCTTGAGTTTTGCGGATACCGGCATGCCCAGCCAGTTTAGCACTGTGTCCCCAGCGGAGAATTCTTTTTCTGTCTGCCAACTGAACAAAAGTCCTCCCAGGAGGGATGTCTCTAACCTGCAGAGGATTAGCAGTGACAATGCAGGACGGGTCTATGATGGTCTGAAGGGACTCCACCGAGTCTTCCGTCTCAAACGATCTGGACAGGGCATCGACCCTAACATTCTTGTCCGCGGGACGGTAGTGGAGCAGAAACTGGAAACGGGTGAAGAACAGCGACCACCTGGCTTGACGGGGATTCAGTCGTTGTGCAGACTGAAGGTAAGTAAGATTCTTGTGGTCGGTGAAGATCAGGATGGGGTGAGTAGCGCCCTCCAGAAGATGTCTCCACTCCTCCAGAGCCAACTTGACGGCCAGCAGCTCCCGATCTCCAATGGAGTAATTGCACTCAGCAGAGGAAAACAGTCTTGAGTAGTAGCCACATACTACTGCCTTTCCTTTGGAGCTCCTCTGGAACAGAAGTGCACCTGCACCAACAGAGGAAGCGTCCACTTCCAGTGAGAACTGCCGAGATACGTCAGGATGATGGAGGATCGAGGCTGAAGTGAAGGATTTCTTGAGGCTAATAAATGCGGACTCTGCCTCTGGAGTCCACACTGGCGTTCACACCCTTCTTGGTAAGGGTCGAGATGGGAGCCGTCAGGGAAGAGAAGTTAGGAATAAACTGCCGGTAGAAATTGGCGAATCCCAGGAACCACTGTATGGCCCTTAAGCCTTGGGGACGTGGCCAGGGGTGAACCTAGCCCCTCTGCTGCCTGAGGCGAACTATAAAAAGGCGCCCCCCCTCCTTTTTAATCTCGCATTGGAACCCTTTATTCGCACATTGGAGGCTGACGAAAGTGTAAGGGGCATCAGGGTGGGCACGGAAACAATTAAGGCAACATACTTTGCAGATGATGTCTTGATATTCCTATCAGACCCGCATCACGATCTTCCCCACGTCTTTGAGCTTATTAAAAAATTTGAGAGCCACTCCGGCTTTAAAGTTAATGTCGCAAAATGTGAATTACTACACTTGACCAGTAACGGCGCAGCACACTTTATACCTTCTTTGAGTATACCGGTTACTATAGCTAGGTCCTCCATTAAATACCTAGGTATAAACATAGGTCGCACACCGGACACAATATATAGCCTCAATTACCCAGCGGTTATAAATAAAATTAAACAAGACCTTCAACGCTGGCAACATCTGCCTCTCTCCTTCATGGGGAGATGCCATCTTTTGAAAATGGTAAGCTTCCCGAGATTGCTCTATCCGCTGCAGACAATTCCTCTTCTATTAAAACACACTGATATCAAGACATTAAATTCCATGTTCTCCGTCTATATATGGAATAAGAAACGCCCGAGAATAGCCTTAAAGAAACTTATGACACGTAGAGAAGGGGGGGGTGTCAATATCCCGGATCTTCGTAGCTATAACTTGGCATGTTTGGCTCGTCATGGCCTTGACTGGCTACAAGGATCAAACTTTTATTCTAATTACGCACTTGAGGAGGGGGTGGTGGCTCCACTGCACTTTTCTTCACTAATACATGTCTCTATTGGGAACATACCACCAGAAATCAAGCATCGTATATTATTTAGGGATACCATTATGGCTTGGAAATCTATCAGAGCACTTTTTGGCCTCCCTCAACACATTTCTAAGCATATGCATTTATGGGGACACCCGGAGTTTCCACAGGGGAGGGAGAACCCGCACTTCCGGGAAATGAAATCATTGGGGATCTTCAAGCTTAATCATCTCTTGCACTCTACTGAAAATCGATATATGACCTTTCAAGAGTTGCAAGCTGTAAACAACCTTTCCACACGACATCACCTAGCCTATTGCCAAATAATGTCCTTTTTAAGGTCAAAACTGCATAATATAGCCCCAGAATGCCCTAAGAACTTCTTGGATGACTTGATAGTGTCCCCCCATCTAAATCCTCTTTATCTTTTTTGTATAGTACACTGAGAGAATCACTCGCTAAATCTACCACGGCCACAATGTTCAAAATGTGGAGTAGAGAGCTTTTCCAGCAAGATCTTACCCAGCAGATTTTGGGAGGGTGGGCAAAGGTGCGTAAAGCAGTTGTCTGTGAAAGATGGAGGGAGACACACTTCAAGTTCATCCACAGGGCCATATACGGTTTTGATATTCCCCCACACCCTAACTGTCCGGATAGACAAGTAGCGTGTCCAAGATGCCATGCACCCAAAACAAATTTATTTCATGGTTTGTGGACTTGCCCCAAATTATTTACATACTGGAACGAGATTTCTGGGATTATTAGGGATACATGGGGGGAGGCGGTCGCGGTGGAGCCATTACCTCTTTTATTTCATGCCTTTCCTGATACTCAGCATATTCCTGACGCACTTCATGCCTTTCTTCTGGTGGCCAAGAGGTCCTTGCTGGCCCTCTGGCTTAAACCACAGCTACCGTCAGGCCTAGAGGTTATTTCTCAGTTGAAAAAATATATATATATGGATCGGCTGGATATTGAACGAACAGCGGAATCTGGTTCATCAAAATTTTTCAAAAAATGGAACGTTTTTATATGTAAACATTTCCAGACCGACGAAATAAAAGATCTGATGACACCTTTCTATTATACCTCATGGTACCTGACGAGAGATGTGGCAGGAACATTAGGAGTGCTGAAAAGGTGATTCAGTTAGGCGCTAGGGAGTGATTGGGACCAACCTTCCTGTTCAGACCCGGTTCGGTTATATGATCATTCTACATTCAATATTAGAAACTTGCATATATAGGATGCCGGGGAGGGGGGGGGGGGGTGAGTTTCAAGGGGTTAAAGGTTGATAACAATGTTAGCTATGCATGATCTATGTCAAATTCGTCTGCCAGTTCTGTACAATATTGTGTTGACGATCAGTTGAATACAGTGAATAACTCACATGTAATGTCCAATGCAATGTCATGCATCTGTTTCTGTTTATTAATGTTGAAAAATTCAATAAAAATTGTTTTATAAAAAAAAAAAAGGCGCCCCCACCCCCCCCCAAATCTATCGGAGTTTTCACATTACTAGCTTTACACAAGCACGCAATATATACATTTTTTAAATAGGAAAACATTTTATTTGTTAGGCCCTGTTCACATGGAGTATTTTGACGAGATTTTTGGCGCGGAAACCGCTCCACAAAACTCATCAAAAACCAGCCGAAAATGAGAAAGAAGGGACATGCCCTATCTTCACGCGTTTACGCCTCTGACTTCCCATTGACATCAATGGGAGGCAGAGAAAGCGTATTTCGCTGAGTTTTTTGCCCATAACACTCAATGGGCGCAAGCGAAAAACGCAGCGAAAAACGCGGCAAACGACGTGCAGGAAGGGACAAAATCTGCCTCAAAATCTCAAACGGAATTTTGAGGCAGAATTTTCCTCCTGCAAAAAACTCAGTGTGAACATAGCCTTAAAGTGCTGTTTGAAGTATGGAAAATATTTAAAGAATTATTCTTACTGCCAATCAGTGCAGTGCAAATAGTACAGTCTGCACTGCACGGCCCCATATCTCTCCGCGGCAGCCGGTCTCATTTGTGGCGTACATTCAGGCCAGTCCAGGACGGATCACGCTTAGCGCGGTTTTGAAGCGGCACGTCCTGGGCTGGTTTCTTTGCTCTACCTGCTGTATTGTTGTGGCCTGCCTGTGCTGGCTCGATGCCAGTGGTGGATTAATATGATCTTAGGCCCTGGGCTTTGCACAAGTTATGGGCTCACATCCTACATGTAAGTATCACCTACATGTCAAAGTAATCACATGCCACTCTGCAGACTGTCTCTTAGCCTGATCATCCGCTGCCACTCACACTTCCCCACAGCCCCCACCACTGTAATGTACATAGATTGTAAGACCAACATTACCAATAATACCCCCATACTGTTACTGAATAATACCCCCATACTGTTACTGAATAATACCCCCATACTGTTACTGAATAATACCCCCATACTGTTACTGAATAATACCCCCATACTGTTACTGAATAATACCTCCATACTGTTACTGAATAATACCCCATACTGTTACTGAATAATACCCCCATACTGTTACTGAATAATACCCCCATACTGTTACTGAATAATACTACCATACTGTTACTGAATAATACCCCCATACTGTTACTGAATAATACCCCCATACTGTTACTGAATAATACCTCCATACTGTTACTGAATAATATGACCATACTGTTACTGAATAATACCCCCATACTGTTACTGAATAATACCCCCATACTGTTACTGAATAATACCTCCATACTGTTACTGAATAATACCTCCATACTGTTACTGAATAATACCCCCATACTGTTACTGAATAATACCTCCATACTGTTACTGAATAATACCCCCATACTGTTACTGAATAATACTACCATACTGTTACTGAATAATACTACCATACTGTTACTGAATAATACTACCATACTGTTACTGAATAATACCCCCATACTGTTACTGAATAATACCCCCATACTGTTACTGAATAATACCCCCATACTGTTACTGAATAATACCCCCATACTGTTACTGAATAATACTACCATACTGTTACTGAATAATACCCCCATACTGTTACTGAATAATACCCCCATACTGTTACTGAATAATACCCCCATACTGTTACTGAATAATACCTCCATACTGTTACTGAATAATACCCCCATACTGTTACTGAATAATACCTCCATACTGTTACTGAATAATACCCCATACTGTTACTGAATAATACCCCCATACTGTTACTGAATAATACTACCATACTGTTACTGAATAATACCCCCATACTGTTACTGAATAATACCCCCATACTGTTACTGAATAATACCCCCATACTGTTACTGAATAATACCCCCATACTGTTACTGAATAATACCCCCATACTGTTACTGAATAATACCTCCATACTGTTACTGAATAATACCCCCATACTGTTACTGAATAATACCTCCATACTGTTACTGAATAATACCCCATACTGTTACTGAATAATACCCCCATAATGTTACTGAATAATACCCCCATACTGTTACTGAATAATACTACCATACTGTTACTAATACCCCATACTGTTACTGAATAATACCTCCATACTGTTACTGAATAATACCCCATACTGTTACTGAATAATACCCCCATAATGTTACTGAATAATACCCCCATACTGTTACTGAATAATACTACCATACTGTTACTGCATAATACCCCCATAATGTTACTGAATAATACCCCCATACTGATACTGAATAATACCCCCATACTGATACTGAATAATACCTCCATACTGTTACTGAATAATACCCCCATACTGTTAATAATACCCCTATACTGTTACTGAATAATACCCCCATACTGTTACTGAATAATACCCCCATACTGTTACTGAATAATACACCCATACTGTTACTGAATAATACCCCCATACTGTTACTGAATAATACCCCCATACTGTTACTGAATAATACCCCCATACTGTTACTGAATAATACCCCCATACTGTTACTGAATACCTCCATACTGTTACTGAATAATACCTCCATACTGTGACTGAATAATACCTCCATACTGCTACTGAATAATACCTCCATACTGTTACTGAATAATACCCCCATACTGTTACTGAATAATACCACCACACCATAACCACATAGTGACTGAATAATACCCCCATGTACTGTGTATATATATATATATATATATATATATAATGCTGTCATATATTGTACATATAGAGTCCAACATATGCTGTAAGTATAATTAATCAAATCACTTTATACTCTGTACATTATATTGCGGTGTTATAGGTGTGTACACATAATACCACTACATATTGTTTGTATACAAAAATACTGCTATAACTGTAGACATATAGTACCATTAAATTCACTGCCCACATATTATACTGCTATATACTACACTCACATATAATACTGCTATATACTGCATACACCTATAATCAGGGGCATAGGTAAAGGCTCATGGGCCCCAATGCAAAAGTTCTTATTGGGTCCCCCCCACCCACAAACTTCTCATGCCCGACAGTCTGCAGCTTTCAGTTGCATCGATGGGTCTCCTAAGTGACCCAACAATCCAGCACTAGCAGCCGGGGGCGTCACTAAGGTCTTAAAATGTCAGGGGAAATAGCCCCAATACATATGTGTCTGCCCAAAAAAGTGTGTGTGTGTGTGTGTGTGTGTGGCACTACGACCCTATAAACCAGGGGTCGGGAACCTATGGCTCGCGAGCCAGATATGGCTCTTTTGATGGCCGTATCTGGCTCGCAGACAGGGCTCCTACCCAGTGGCGGATTATCATATGGGCGTTTCGGGCGGCCGCCCGAGGCTCCCAGGGGGCCCATGGCAGCCCGAAACGCACATTATCTCCTAAATCTATTCAGCGCGCTAGCGCTGCTAACGGCCGAAGATGGGGAGGAGCAGGGAATTCGCCGGTATCCAGGGGTAGGACACGCCTCCCTGACAGTGCGGGCCGCCGCCATTGAGTAACAGAACAGCGACGGACGGCTGTTCTGTTACTCCAAAGCAGCAAGAGAAGAGCCGGCGGGCGGTCACCGGCGCTGAGGTCAGTACAGGATTATCCTCCTGCCCAACTGGTTCCCGACCGCTGGCTGTATTTTTACGGCCAGCGGTCAGGGACGGGTGCTTAAAACCCGAGCCATAGACTTTCTACGGCTCGGGTTTTAACTTGCTGCCCGCGCGATCGGGCAGCTGAATGTCGGGTCTCCGGCTGTCAGTGACTGCCGGGGACCCTGAGGAGAAGACAGAAGCAGCTTTCGCTGCTTCTTTCTTCTCCGATGTCTTCTTACACAGCGTTCAATGAACGCTGTGTACAGGAATAGAGACAGCAGCAGCGGCGCTGTCTCTATTCCTCCCGGTGATCATGTGACAGGTCACATGATCGCCGGGTGCCGTTAGTGGCAGACTGTTGCTGGGTCTTACTAGACCCAGCACAGCCCTATTAGTGACAATCGTCACTGTGAGAGGGCTGATTTCCCCTGTAACTGGGGCTGCTGTGCAGCTCCAGTTACAGTGGAAAAACATGGTGTAAAACAAAGAGAAAGTAGATATAAAGTTCCCCAAAGGTCTTTTTTGACCTTTGAGGATCAGAACATAGTAATAAAAAATAGTAAAGTGCAAAAAAAAAATATAATAATAAATACACATAAAATACCCACCCCAAAAAAAACGTTCCCCCCGCCAATCATTGTTGTAACGCTAGCGCTGACCCAATTACCCTAATATAGACATGTAATATATTAAAATTTACGGTAGACAATGACGATCACAAATAAAAGGTCTATTTTAGGGTAAAACAATGTTATTACCAAAAAAAAATAGCTGAAACGTAAAAAAGCTTATTTTTTTACTATTATTTTCAAACTTTATGAATAAAAATTCTAAAATGGCAAAAAATGTGTGCATAAAAACGATAAAAAACGAAACCTGCATTGTCTACGGAAAAAACGTCGCAAAAATAACGTCGGTTTTATTTTTTTTTAATAAAAATGTGTGTTTGGTGCAACTTTGTAATTACGTCTTATTAAAAAATATTTTCACTTTTTGAGATACAGCTGCTTTGTATCCTGTATCCGTCAGGTCAGCAGGACTGACGGGATCAGTGAAACGGGCCCTGCGCTAAATTATAATCTTAGATGTGATAGATTTGAGGTGGATCCTGCGTGTCACTGATCCCGTCAGTCCTGCTGACCTGACGGATACAGGATACAAAGCAGCCGTATCTCAAAAAGTAAAAATATTTTTTAATAAAATCAATCAATCACACTGATACACAGACATACTATATATATATATATAATTATAATATAAAGTTTTTAAATGTGTACATAACCTTGTGGCACTATATACAAGGGGGAGCGCTGTGTGGCACTATATACAAGGGGGAGCTCTGTGTGGCACTATATACAAGGGGGAGCGCTGTGTGACACTATATACAAGGGGGAGCGCTGTGAGGCACTATATACAAGGGGGAGCGCTGTGAGGCACTATATACAAGGGTGAGCGCTGTGAGGCACTATATACAAGGGGGAGCGCTGTGAGGCACTATATACAAGGGGGAGCGCTGTGAGGCACTATATACAAGGGGGAGCGCTGTGAGGCACTATATACAAGGGGGAGCGCTGTGAGGCACTATATACAAGGGGGAGCGCTGTGAGGCAAGGGGGGGCTGTGTAGTGCTATCCACCGTGGTATGTGTGTGGCGCTCTTTATAGGGGGGGCTTTTTGGTGCTATTTACAAGAGGGGGAGGGCTGTGTGGCGCTCTCTACAGGGGGGCTGTATGGCACTATCTATAGGGGGCTGTGTGTAACGCTCTCTACGAGGGGGATGTGTGATATATAGAGGGGGCTGTGTATGGCGATATCTATGGGGGTGTGTAATATCTACAGGGGCTGTGTGTGGCACTATGTACAGGGGGCTGTGTGTATGGTGTTTTACAGTGTGTGGTATTATATTCAGGCGCGCAGTGTTTGGTGCTATTATATTTAGGGGTACACTATGTGGCACCATGATAACTTTATTTTCGTTTATAGGTGTGGAAATGTTGGAAAAGTGAGGAGACGTCTAAGTGGCAAATTCTGCAGAAATGAGTCATGGCCGGGAGAAGTCGTCATGAGCGCTGGACCGGATGGAGAAGAAAAGAGGAAAAAAACTACTAGAATCTGAGACGTCGTCACCTGTGAGTCACTAGATTTATAGAGAATCTGTCACCTCTCCTGACATGTTTATTATAGGAAATCCTTGTATTTCACAAAAAGTCTTTCTGCGGTCCAGGACTGATAGACAATTCCCCTTGTCAGGAGGTTGTGTCCCTGCACAGTGTGATCCTGTCAGTATGTAGGGACACCGCGCTGTGACAAGGGGAATCGTAACACTGTTAATGCTTGCCCAAAAAGGTAGTGTTAAAAATAGTTACGGTGAGGAAGGGGGGCCCAAGTTTGGGTAACAGCCCAGGGCCCATGGTCTACTTAATCCGCCACTGCTCCTACCTGTCTATGGGAAGGATGCATGCACCGCGCTCCATCAGCCCGTGCACCGCGCTCCATCAGGCCGCGGTGCACGCTGATATTGGTAGTTCTTTGATGGCCTGATAAGCATTGGCGGCAGTGGTGAGCGGCAGGGAGCATGGACTACATTTCCCATAACTCCCTGCATAGCCGCGCTGTCTGCAAGCACGCACCTGCGTCCCCTAGTGAAGCGGCATTCTTTCTTCTGCGAATGCCTCAAAGCTGGCATTCTCTCAACATCAGGTGGGAAGAATGCCAGCTTCCAGTCATGCGCAGGAAAAAGAAGAAGCCAGACTGCTGGACTGATGTCATGCATCGCAAGCTCACAATGTAAGTTATTTATTTAATTTTTTTACTGCTAATTACCATTGTTTCAGTCCAGTTGTGGCTTTATACAGCAGGGAGGAGCATTCCTTGCTGTACTAAGTGAACATTGGAGCGATTGATCTGTCAATGGCCCTTTAAACATATTGTACGGCTCTCGCGGAATTATATTTCAAAATATGTGGCGTTTACGGCTCTCTTAGCCAAAAAGGTTCCTGACCCCTGCTATAAACTATGGATAGGATACATTGGCTCAGCAGACAGTATCACACATGATAGGATTAGATATAAGGCCCAGCAGACAGTATCACACATGATGGGATTAGATATACAGCTCAGCAGACAGTATCACACATGATAGGATTAGATATAAGGCCCAGCAGAGTTTCACACATGATGGGCTTAGATACACAGCTCAGCAGACAGTGTCACACATGATAGGATTAGATACACAGCTCAGCAGACAATATCACACATGATAGGATTAGATACAGTGGCTCAGCAGACAGTATCACACATGATAGGATTAGATACAGTGGCTCAACAGACAATATCACACATGATTGGATTAGATACAGTGGCTCAGCAGACAATATCACACATTATAGGATTAGATACACAGCTCAGCAGACAGTATCACACATGATAGGATTAGATACAGGACTCAGCTCGCTGACATTGCGGCTCCAGCGCTGGACCCAGGAAAGGTAAGAATAATAATTGTTTTGCTTTTTTATGTGTTTCTAATTATTTTTGTGTGTTTGTGTTTTTTTACAGGTTCGGTTGTTGGACTTCGGATTCGAGGACAATTTCAATGACAGCGTTTTGTTATTCTCCATAAAATGGTTAATGAGGGTTGTGTTTTTTTATTTCAATAAAATATTTTTTCTATGTGCTTGCACTTTTTTAAACTTTATTATTACCGCCTTAGTAATGGCTGCTGGCTGATTGACAACCTCCATTACTAAGGCGGGGCTTAAAGAGGCTCTGTCACCAGATTCTCAAACCCCTATCTCCTATTGTATGTGATCGGCGCTGCAATGTAGATAACAGCAACGTTTGTTTCTTAAAAAACGTTCATTTTTGGCCAAGTTATGAGCTATTTTATATTTATGCAAATGAGCTTTGAAATGGACAACTGGGCGTTATTTTCCCCGTTATGTCAAACTGAGCGTGTATTGTGTTTTTAACTGGGCGTGTTTATGTGTATGACGCTGACCAATCAGTGACCAGTCAGAGTCATACACTCCTCAACATCTGCACGCTCCTCTCCTGAAATATTCTGTGCTGCTGTGAACTCTGCTTATGTGCAGGGTAATGAACATACAGACAAGCAGTAGAAGACTGACTAAGGGCTGAGCATTTCATTGAATTCAGTCTTCTACTGCTTGTCTGTATGTTCATTACCCTGCACATAAACCAATCACGTTCTCCGAATATTCACAGCGCAACCAATCTGAAAGTTTACAGTGCTTGGGAATAAGTGACTGGGGCAGAAGAGGATAGAGGCGCAGCCTTATATAGTGGATCGAGCGGGTTCCCCAGCAGCATTTAAAAAAAACAGGATCCTGACCTGTCCACAGAGTTTAAGGCAGCACAGAGTATTTCAGGAGATGAGCGTGCAGATCTTGTGCAGGGTGGTGACTTGCCAATCATGTGAAGGTGTTATTGAGGACAGGAGTGGAGGAGAGGTAACAGACTGAGAGATACGTAATGGTAAGAGCAGAGTTCACAGCAGCACAGAATATTTCAGGAGAGGAGCGTGCAGATGTTGAGGAGTGTATGACGCTGACTGGTCACTGATTGGTCAGCGTCATACACATAAACACGCCCAGTTAAAAACACAATACACGCCCAGTTGGACATAACGGAAAAAAAAACGCCCAGTTGTCCATTTCAAAGCTCTTTTGCATAAATATAAAATAGCTCATAAATATAAAATAGCTCATAACTTGGCCAAAAATGAACGTTTTAAAAAAAAAAAAAAACGTTACTGTTATCTACATTGCAGCGCCGATCACATGCAATAGGGGTTTGAGAATCTGGTGACAGAGCCTGTTTAATGTTAGCAGGTGCAGAGGCTAACACTAACCCCCATTATTACCCTGGTACCCACCGCCACCAGGGGTACTGGGAAGAGCCGGGTACGAACCAGTACCCGACCATCTGCAGTGACGGCCAGGTAGTATTAGGCTGGGGAAGGCCTTATACAGTGGCCCCTACCACCCTGGTAATGCTGCTTGCTGCTGCTGTGTTGTATCTGGCTGGTTATGAAAATTAGGGGGGACCCCACATCGTTCTTTACAATTATTTTGTATTTTTTTTTTTTTAAATGACGTGGGGTCCCTCCCATTTTTCATAACCAGCCAGATACAATAAAGCAGCAGCAGCCCAGCATTACCAGGGTGGGAAGGGCCACTGTATAAGGCCTTCCACAGCCTGCGGCCGCCCCATTGCCCGACCATCACTACAGATGGTCAGGTACTGGATCGTACCCGGCTCTTCCCAGCACCCCTGGTGGCGGTGGGTATCGGGATAATAAAGAGGGTTAGTGTTCGCCTCTGCACCGGCTAACACTAAGCCCCGCCTTAGCATTGGACACTGTCAATCAGCCGGCGGCCATTACTAAGGCGGTAGTAATATAGTTTAAAAAAAACCACAAAGACATAGAAAAAATATTTTATTGAAATAAAAATAAACCACACAACCCTCATTAACCATTTTATTGATAATAAAAACAGCCGTCATCTAAGTAGTCCAGGAATCTAAAATCTTGTGTAAGAAAACACACAAAAAACGATTAGTAACACGTGTTAGGCTTAGATACAGGGCCCATGTGTGATACTGTCTGTGGGACCCTATATCTAAGGCTACCACAAGGTAGGCTTATATACAGGGTCAGGCAGACAGTAATCTTATACAGTAATACAGGGCCCATCAGACAGGATCACACATGGGCCATGTATCTAAGCCTACCATGTGATTGGCTTAGATACAGGGCCCAGCAGACAGCATCACACAATCTGTGATCCTGTCTCATGGGCCCTCTAAACCTGCTACATCATAGGCTTAAAGGAACAGTGTTACCACAATTTTTTTTTAATATGTTAAAGATGTTAGTGCTTTATTAAAAACGTTTGGATTAATTTGTGTGTTTGTGTGTTACTTTTTCTTATTTTTACACTTTTTCTTCCCTATGGGGGCTGCCATTTTTTTTTCCATTTCTGTATGTGTCGATTAACGACACATACAGACATGGAATACGGCAGCTCCAGTCCCATAGGGACTGCGAACGGGGCCCGTTCCATCTACTAACATGTACGCCGCTGTGTGGGAACGGCGCATGCGCCGCTCCCACACAGTTCAATTTGAAATGCGCGCCGTCCGGCGCCATTTTCCTGTGGACCGGAAGTCGCGGCCGGACAGTAAGATTACTACTTCCGGTCGCGGCTTCCGGACTTGTGCACATGGAGCAGCGGCAGCAGACGGAGCGGATGGACCGGAGGGAGCGGCGGCGACTGGAGCAGGTAAGGGTTTTCTATGTATGTTTGTGTTCAGTGTGTGTTTACTACTGTATGTAAACCTTCTACACTGTGTGTTAGCTCAAAAAATGGCGACACACAGTGTAGGAGGTTAGACCGTTCAAACCCCTCGTTTCTCCCGGCACTAGCCAGGATAAAGGAGGGGGGGATGCTGAGAGCTCACTAGAGCGAGGGCTTTTTACCCAATTTTGCAGCATAAAGCAATGTGGTTGCTTTACCACATGCAATGCTGCAATTTTGGGAATGGCTCCATCTAGTGACCAGCAATGGGAAATATTATAAATTAGAATCCAATTGAATCCAATTTATAATATTTCCTGACTCGTGAAAAAAATAAAATAAATTAGAACAATGTTTAATCACCTATACACTAATTGTTTAAATAAAAATAAATAAATCATGTTTTGCTGGCAACACATTCCCTTTAAAGGACTTGTCCAGTCCCTAAACATTGATGGCCTATCCTCAGGATAGGCCATCAATAGCTGATGTGTCGTTGTCCGTCTCCCGGGACCCACCAATCAGCAGTTTTGAAGGGGCCGCAGCACTCGTACGAGAGCTGCTTCCCCTTCAATTCCCTTACTCGCTAACACTGAATCGCCGACACGGATTCACAGTGTGACCGGAATGAAGTGACCGGAATGAAGGGGAAGCAGCTCTCGTACAAACACTGCGGCCCCTTCAAAACAGCTGATTGGCCGGCTCCCGGGAGACAGACCCCGCCAATTAGCTTCAGCAGACAGGGATATTAATCTTACCCTCCTCTTCAGCCGCGGAGGAAGGTCTATCCTAACTCTATCCAGGATCACGATGTTGTGTGCGGTGTATAGCGCTCTGACGTCATGCGCTGCGCACAGCGCTTGACGTCAGGACCTCCACTGCGCTCCGGAACCAGGAGGGTAAGTACTGTCAGTTACTATAGTAACAGGGGCCCGCGGCCCGAGTTACTATAGTAACTTTTTATTGATGTGGTGCGGGGGGCTGCGGGCCCCCCTGGCTTCAGGGCCCGTTCGCAATTGTGACCGCTGCGACCCCTACAGCTACGCCGCTGCCTATTATATTGCAACATACACTACGCACAATACTGCTACACAGCCTACACACACACAATACCAGTATATACACTATATACTCTACACATCAGTTTTCCCACTATTTACACAAAAGCACAGAAAAACTGTTTCTAAATTATTGCTGCAAAACTACAATGTGTGAATGACCTTACAGTATCATATGTACACGAGAATCATATATATCCACATACACACAGATTATATATATATATATATATATAATCCAAAAAAATGAAGAGGCAGCACTCCAAGGAAATTGGTGAAAAAAAGTGGTGTGTTTATTCACCCCAGGCAGGCAACGTTTCGATCCGTCTCTATGGGATCTTTGTCAAGCAATGACCAACAATCTTAAAGGAACAGTGTCATCAGAAATAATTTTTTTATATGTTAAAGATGTTAGTGCTTTATTAAAAACTTTTATATTTATTTGTGTGTTTGTGTTTTACTTTTTCTTATTTTTACACTTTTTCTTCCCTATGGGGGCTGCCATTTTTTGTTCCATTTCTGTGTGTGTCGATTAACGACACATACAGACATGGAATACGGCAGCCACAGTCCCATAGGGACTGCGAACGGCTCCCGACCCATTGACTGCAGTGTACGGCGTCTGTGTGGGAACTGCGCATGCGCCGCTCCCACACAGTCCTATTCGAAATTGGCGCCGTCCGGCGCCATTTTCCTGTGGACCGGAAGTCGCGGCCGGACAGTAATATTACTACTTCCGGTCGCGGCTTCCGGATTTCTGCACTTGCACCAGCGGCAGCAAACGGAGCGGACGGGCCGGAGGGAGCCGTGGCGGCAGGAGCAGGTAAGAGATTTCAATGTATGTTCGTGTTTGTGTGTGTTTACTACTGTATGTAAACCTACTACACTGTGGGTTAGCTCAAAAAATGGCGACACACAGTGTAGGAGGTTACACCGTTCAAACCCCTCGTTTATCCCGGCACTAGCCAGGATAAAGGAGGGGGGGATGCTGAGAGCTCACTAGAGCGAGGGCTGTTAACCCAATGTTGCAATGCTGCAATTTTGGGAACAGCGCCATCTAGTGACCAAAAATGGGTAGTATTATAAATTAGAAATAATTTATGATATTTCCTGGACTCGTGCAAAAAAATAAAAAAAATTTGAACAATGTTTAACCACCCACACACTAAATGTTTAATTTTTTAAAAAAAAACATGTTTTTCTGGCAACACATTCCCTTTAACAGGGTATATGTAACCCAGTGTGGTAATACAATCAGTGATTCAACCTGAGTTAACAAGTAGGAACAGGTGATCCATTAGTGGTTACTACATAACAACCTAAGTGAGCGTGAGGCATCTGCGCAGAGGGCCCTCTGTTATAACAGTGTGTATAGCGGTACAGTGTATACAGTGTTAAGTAAACATTGGTGAAGTGGCAGATTTACAATAAAATGTACAGTACAGGAAAGACGATACGCACCGTTGGACAACAATCAATGAACAGAAACTCAGTACATCAGCGTCCCCGGCTCACGTATACGCATGCGCGCATGTGATGCATAAGGGGAGGAGACTCCTGAATGGCAAATCTGCCTAAGTATGCAGTAATACCGCAGCGGTTAGTAACATTGTTTTGAAAATTGGTTACGCACTAGTTACGATTACTTACCTGGTCCTGTTATCTGCCGTTCTTGGTACTTTTTCTTCTATTCTTTCCTCTTTTACCCTGCTGCACTGAAAACATCATATAAGCGGTGCGCATGTGGGGACGCTGATGTAGTGAGTTTCTGTTCATTGATTGTTGTCCAACGGTGAGTATCGTCTTTCCTGTACTGTACATTTTATTGTAAATCTGCCACTTCACCAATGTTTACTTAACACTGTATACACTGTACCGCTATACACACTGTTATAACAGAGGGCTCTCTGCGCAGATGCCTCACGCTGAGGCCCCATGCACACGACAGCAAAAAACCTCAGTTTTTGCGGACCGCAATTGCGGTCCGCAAAAACGGAGCCATTCACTTTCATTGAACACTGACACCTTTCCGTAGCACTACGGAAGGGTGTCAGTGCCGTGGAAATGTTCCGGGAATTATGGAACATGTCCGTTCTTTCGCATTTTGCGGGCCGTGCTCCCATACTTTGTATGGGAGCACGGCGCGAAAATGCGTCTGTCAGTCAGCGGGCGGCCGTGCCCGCAATCGCGGGCCGTGATTGCGGGCACGGTCGTGTGCATGGGGCCTCACTTAGGTTGTTATGTAGTAACCACTAATGGATCACCTGTTCCTACTTGTTAACTCAGGTTGAATCACTGATTGTATTACCACACTGGGTTATATATACCCTGTTAAGATTGTTGGTCATTGCTTGAGAAAGATCCCATAGAGACGGATCGAAACGTTGCCTGCCTGGGGTGAATACACACACCACTTTTTTCACCAATTTCCTTGGAGTGCTGCCTCACACACATTTACACACTCATACACACACTTACCTTCTATGTAAGATCTCTCATGCAGTCTCTTGAAGCAGCAGAGGCATCCCAGGTCAGCAGATATAACCAGCTGCAGAAGTATCTGGTCTATTAGACAAATAGGGGGACACAGCACACGAGAGGAGGGGGGCAGAGGAGAGGGGGGGTACAGGGGACACAGGAGAGGAGGGGGGCAGAAGAGAGGGGGGGCAGAGGAGACACAGAAGAGTGACACAGGAGAAGGAGAGGAGGAGGACACAGGGGAGGACTAGACACGGAGCTTCCTCTGTGCAGACGCTGAGGCTGTGAACTCTCCCCTCCCCCTCTTCTCTGCACCGACTGCTTCAGACGAAAGGGAGAGAGAGGGAGAGGAAGTAGTTTGTTTGCACAGCAGTCTCACCTCATTCGTCTGGTCACTTGTTTGAGGAGACAACCACTCCTCCTGCAGACCTGCTCCTCTCTGGTGGCGCGTGCTTCATACAGCGTCAGAGAGGAGCAGGAGTGTTCTCACAGACGGGCACGTCTGCTAAGTAAAATAATCCCCCTCCCCGGTCCAGTCCGTCTCTGGCTCAAAATGCCGCCCCCCACTTTCCGCTGGGCTGCGCCGCCTGAGGCTGTCAGCTCACATTGCCTCATGGTAGATGCGGCACTGGACATGGCCACTCCAGGACAGCCTTCACTTTCTCAGGATCCATTTTGAGGCCTTGATCCGAGATGATGTAGCCCAGGAAGGGCAGAGAGTTCTTCTCAAAGACGCACTTCTCCAACTTGGTGTATAAATGATTCTCCCTCAATCGTAGTAGAACCTGACGGACATGCCTCCGATGAGTCGTCGGATCTGGGGAGAAAATCTAAATATCATCGAGATAAACAACAACACAGACATAGAGTAGATCCCGGAAGATATCGTTAACGAACTCCTTAAACACTGCGGGAGCGTTACACAGTCCGAAGGGCATCACCAGGTATTCGTAGTGCCCGTCCCGGGTGTTAAATGCCGTCTTCCATTCATCACCCTGGCGAATCCGGACTAGATTGTAAGCCCCACGCAGTTCTAGCTTAGAAAAAATGTTGGCCCCTCGTATGCGATCAAACCGCTCAGAGATGAGAGGCAGCGGGTATTTGTTTTTGACTGTGATCAGGTTGAGGCCCGGTAGTCAATGCAGGGACGAAGGGATCCATCCTTCTTTTTAACGAAGAAGAATCCAGCCCCGGCCGGGGAGGAAGATTTTCGTATAAAACCCCTCTCCAGATTCTACTTGATATAGGCCGACATGGATAGAGACTCTGGCAAGGAGAGAGGATATACCCGTCCACGGGGGAGAGAGGCATTTGGAACCAGTTCAATGGGGCAGTCATAAGTCCGATGTGGAGGCAGCGTCTCAGCCTCCCTTTTGCTGAAAACATCTGCATACTGAGCAAATTGGGAAGGCAATCCCGCCAACGACTGAGGCAGAGGAGGCTTGACAGGATGGATCTGCAACAGACAACGACCATGCACTTGGAGCCCCATTGGAGAACCTCTCCAGAATTTCAGTCCAGGACTGGGCCATGTAGTTGAAGCCAAGGCAGGCCCAGCAGAACAGGATTGATGGCCTTGGGCGAAACAAGGAAATAAATATATTCAGAATGAAGTACTCCAACCTGGAGCTTCAACGGCTTGGTTTTAGAGATAATGGGATCAGGCAGAGGCAGTCCAATAACTGAGAAAACAGCCAAATATGTCTCCAGGGGAACTGTGGGCAACTGAAGATGATCCCCCAGCTCTCTCTGGATGAAGTTTGCAGCAGAGCCAGAGTCAAGATAGGCAAAAACTTGATGCGTCCTCTCGCCGGATACCAGGGTCACAGGAATAGTCAATTTGGAAGCGAATGCTCTGTTAGGCTCCGTTCCACCTAGGGTTGTCTCTCCAACCAATCCTAGGCAATGGGGTCTCTCCGGCCTCTGGGGACACAGACTCACAATATGGCCTCCATGGCAGCAATACAGACAAAGTCCAGAAGTCCGTCTGCGTTGTTTCTCCTGGGTGGACAATTTGACATAATTGCCCTGCATCAGATCCACTGGTGGGACGACTGAGGAGGATTGTGGGACAGCAGAATCCAGCCTGGGAAGTTCTCTCCCCCGGAGAACCTCTTGGGAATGTTCAAGGATCCTCATGTCGACACGGGAGGCGAGTAGGATAAGATCGTCCAGGGTGGATGGCAGATCATGAGCAGCCAGCTCGTCCTTGATCCCTGAAGACAGTCCCTGCCAGAATGTAGCCACCAAAGCCTCGTTGTTCCAGGTCAATTCAGCAGCCAGGATACGGAACTGAATAGCATACTCGCCCACCGAGAGGTCTCCCTGGTGTAGGGTTAGCAGGGATGCAGCAGCCGAAGTAACTCTTCCAGGTTCCTCAAAGATCGAGCGGAAGGTCTGTAGGAAGCACTGCAAGTCCCGGGTCTCTGGTCCCTGATGTTCCCACACAGGATTGGCACATGCCAGGGCTTTGCTAGTAAGGAGAGAGATGATGAAGGTGATCCTGACGTCATCTGAACAGAAGGACCTGGCATGTAGTCTGAAATGGATCAGGCACTGATTCAAAAATCCCCTGCAGAACCTCGGATCTCCGTCATAGCGTGGAGGTAGCGGCAAGAAACACAGGGGGTTGGTACCGGTACAGACAGGAAGTGTAGCAGGCGGAACCGCAGGAACGGGTGCGGTGACAACTGTGGTTGGAGTGAGCAACCGATGGGCTATGGCGTTCACCGACCGGGGAAGCTGGTCTTGTCGTGACTGGAGATCCTCCATCTCGGACAGCTTGGCTTGTGTCGTCAAAGTCTCAGGTTGACCAGCGGGGTCCATGGCCTGAGCGTACTGTCACGGAGCGGGTTAGTGGACCCACTAGGCCGTACCGCCGTAGCGGGAAGGCAGCTGGCCAAACCACAGGAAACCGCAGAAATACAATGTCCCGCACAAGGGTACCTGAATAGTCCAGATGGTGGCTGCAGCTCTGGCACAGATGAGATGGGTGCAGCAGATGGCACCAAACGTGGCGGATGACACAGGAGCCGCAAGTTGCGCCAAACGTGGCGGATTCCTCCGGACGTGGCAGATGACACAGGACGTGGCGTATTCCTCTCGACCTGGCAGATAACACAGGACGTGGCGTATTCCTCTGGACGTGGCGTATTCCACTGGACATGGCGGATTCCTCTGGATGTGGCGGATTCCTCTGGACGTTGCGGATTCCTCTGGACGTGGCAGATGACACAGGACGTGGCAGATGACACAGGATGTGGCAGATGACACAGGACGTGGCAGTTGACACCGGACGTGGTGGATTCCTCTGGACGTGGCAGATGAGACAGGACGTGGCAGATTCCTCTGGACGTGGCAGATTCCTCTGGACGTGGCAGATTCCTCTGGACGTGGCAGATGACACCGGACCTGGCAGATTCCTCTGGACGTTGCAGATGACACCGGACGTGGCAGAACTTGATACTAAGGCAAAGCATGGGAAACAGGAACGGGGAACAAGGCACGGGTAACAACAGGAATGGGAAACACTAAGAGACCATTTGCAAGACAGACTGGGAAAACTAACAACGCTCAGACAAGGATTAGAAGGCCAGGGGCCTTCTTATAGACCAGGAAATCGTGGCAGTTGATGATGATGACGATTTCCTTATTGCGCGCACTGGCCCTTTAAGGCCAGGCGTGAGCTTGCGCGCGCATCCTACGGGACACAGCCGAACGAAGCAGAAGTGAGCGCTGGCGTCTCCTAGGAGGGAGACGGGGACCAGCGCTCACAGATCCATGGCCGTGGGCGTCGGGAGGTGAGTGAACCCGATGGCCCGCGGCCATGGACGCTACACCCTTTTCCAGTTCCTGACTGGTTGGCGCTGGAGAGAGTCGAACAACCTCAAAGACGCCGCCCCAGACGATCCAGCCAGTCTTTCATCAGCAGGTCCCTCCCGGGGGCGATACATCTACTGCTAGTGGATCTGTCCCGAAGGGTCCCACCTGAGGCATAATCTTGGATATACGAGCCGGTACCTTCTTCTGCACAGTCGAATGGAACCTTGACTCCACATGTCCTGTTTACGCGTTTTTGTTTTCTTACAGTTATCACCTTGCTCCACTTGTTAGTGAGTATACATTACAATATGACTGTGTGATGAGACTTCTCCAAACAATTAGTTAATATATTTTGTCAGAACAACTGTTGCAATGAGTTAGCCTCACTCCATTCTTTCAACATTAAATTTTTATTACGTTTTTTCAGGTAATACAAAAACAATGCATACGCCAATATATCTCTAATCAGGCTATCAATGACAAAATTATACATAACCCACGGTGTTCACAATAAACAATTCTTGTCACAATCTTACATAGAGACATAAGGCCCGGGCAATTACAGTGCTTATCAGTGCATTATTCATAGAAAAGAAAAATAAATTACAGCAATTGAAATAATCAAAACCAGAGGAACAAAAAGAACAAACAAACAAACATCGTCCATCCAGAACTAAACATGTCTTGGCTTCGTTACATGCCTATGAATGAGGTAGAAAGACCATACACAATACCGGCTGGCATTACCCGTGCTCTGGTATCCGAGCCTTCGGCCGTGGCCAGGCATTTCCCTTCCACGGGTTTCTAGGTCTCCTATGAAGTCCCAAGTGTCTGCTTTCGACAGGGTCAAACTATGGGGCATATAGATGCTCCTGCATTGAAGCTCGGGATTGAGGAAGCCAGATAATTCTGCCATGGCTCCCATAGTCTTAAAATTTTTGGCAACTGATGTGTTCGTAACGCATGCATGCGTTCCATCGTGAATGAAACATTCACTAGATTGACCAGTTCAGGAATGGAAATAGTGTCACTGCATTTCCATGATCTAGCAATCAACAAACGAGCCGCTATAATAATGTGGCTAGACACCGTCCTGGATACCGCTGGGATCTCTGACATATCAAGAAAACATAATGCCATAGCCGGGCTTGGTTCTACTGTGCAGGAAGACACTTGAGAAATCATTGCAAATACCCTAACCCAAAATGAGTGGACCTCAGGACATTGCCACCACATATGAAAGTATGAACCCCTGCACCCACATCCTCTCCAGCACGCCTCCGAGCAAGTAGGATCTGATCTCGCAATCTGTGAAGGAGTCATATACCATCGTAGTAGTAGTTTCTGAGACGATTCCCAATGTTTTACACCTTTCGATATTTTCCTAGTCCACGTGAAGGCCGAACCCCATTCCCTCAATGTGAAGGATGAGCGTAATTCTCCCTCCCATTTTACACAGTAAGGAGGCCTGCTGGAGAGAATGCCGGCACACAAATCTTCGTAAAACATAGAGATACCCTTCTTTTGATTTACAGGACCGAAATAATAGTTTTGGGCTACAGAAGGAAATAATGGCACATTAACATTCAGAGAAGTAAAGAGATGCCTGATACATAGATACTTATAAAAATCCCTATTCGGGATAGAGTACTCCGACACCAGGTCAGAGAACGCCCGCAGAGTGCTACCCGTGAACAGCTTGTATATGTGGGAGATTCCAGATGATATCCAATTGTCCAGAGACACCCCCGGGAGCTCCGAGTTCAGGAATTTCAAAGGTAAATTTTTTATAGGTGTAAGAGCCGATGAGGGGAGATGCGTTGAGTAATGTTTCCAAGCTTTAAGTGAAGCTGAGATAGGCGGGGACATTACCCCGGAAGGCTTAATATTTACTTTGGGGTTTACCCTCAGGAGTGATAAAAGAGGTTGCTCTATTATGGTCTGCTCTATCTGGGCCCATTGTTTTGAGGGCGTAGGCGTACACCAAAATTTTAGATGATCAAGTATAACCGCCCGGTAGTATCTCTGGACGTCTGGCACCCCCATCCCCCCCTTCCTCCAATGTCTGTACATCGTGTGCATCCTGACTCGTGGTTTTTTGTGTGCCCATATAAAATTATTCAGCAATCTTTGGAGCTCTCTCAAATACGAGTTAGGAAGGGGTATTATCACCGTACGAAATTGATACAAGATTATGGGAATGATCATCATTTTAATGACCGCGATTCTGCCCGCCCAGGACGTGCTGACATGGGAGTATGATGCTAATTGTTGAGGAATGGTTTGCAATAATGGGCTAAAGTTATGCTTAAAAAGGAGATTAGTGGACTTGGTAAGAGAAATGCCGAGATACGAAATTTTAAGGGGATTCCATTGAAAGGGAAATGTACTTCGTATGGAGGTTTGGACATGTAAAGGGAGACCCACATTCAGCAAGTGGGACTTGTTGCAGTTAACCTTATAGTATGACACCTCCCCAAATTTGTCTAGCGTCTTTTGAGCCTCTGTCAGAGAAGCTAACGGATTTGTCAAGGAGAGAATCACATCATCCGCATATAGCCCTATTTTATGCAGGGTGTGACCAACCTGGATTCCCTGAATATCAGTATTTTGCCTGATTGCCGCCGCTAATGGCTCCATTACTAAAGCAAATATCAGGGGGGAGAGTGGGCATCCCTGTCGAGTACCATTAGTAATGGGGAATGGCGAGGAAAAGAAGCCTGATGCCAAGACTCGGGCGGAAGGGTTAGAATATAACGCAAGGATCGCAGATTTAATCCATCCTGTAAATCCGAATTTGATAAGGATCGCCTCCAGGTATCCCCAATGAACCCTGTCGAATGCCTTCTCCGCGTCCAGAGCAAGGAGCACAGAAGGCACTCGTCTTTTTACAGCCCAGTCTATCAGATTAACATATCGCCTTGTGCCATCAGGTGCCTGCCTCCCTGCAACAAATCCCACTTGGTCTTCATGTATAATGGTAGGGAGCAGATTAATCAATCTATTAGATATTACTTTGGCGTAAAGTTTAATATCCACATTCAAAAGTGAAATGGGACGGAAGTTTGCCGGGGAGTCCGGAGACTTCCCAGGTTTTGGGAGTGTGACTATAGTAGCGGACAGCATCTCCTCTGGGAAGGAGCCTACTGCCGCCGCCTTGTTGAACACCCCCACCAGATGTGGGGACAACACCTTCGTAAATTTTTTATAATAATAATTAGTGAACCCATCAGGGCCCGGTGCCTTGTGCTGCGGCAAACTTTTAATGGCTCGGGAGAGCTCCAATTCTGTAAAAGGCGCTTTCAGGGCCGTACTATCGGTTTCTGAGAGGGAAGGGAGATTCAGGCTGCCCAAGAAGTTATTTATATCCTCCGGGGAAGGCTGGTGCGTCAATTGATCCTCTTTCAGATTATACAGACTATAATAATAGTTCCTAAATTGTTCACTTATCTCCTGAGGGTGAGTGATGTGACCCCCCTGTTGATCTAATAGGTGCGCAGTTCTTTGTTTAGCATTGCGCTTTTTGATCATTTTGGCTAGTAAGGCTCCCGGTCTATTCCCTTGAGTGTAAAACCCCAGCTGCATAGACTTTGACAATGTCAAATATCTTGACATAAGCACACTCTGGAGTTGCCCTCTAAGAGCTTTGATGCGGAGGGAAGTGTCCGGAGTTACCTGTTTTTTATTAACTGATTCTAGACTATGTAATTGGGAGAGAATGTCAGCAGTCGTTTTTTCCCGATGCTTTTTTAATCTAGACGCGGCCTGAATCCCCATTCCCCTCATATACGCCTTATGCGCGTTCCATAGGGAGAAACTATTCTCGGAGGAGGGAGAGTTCACCTCAAAGTATAAGTTGAGGTGGTTATTCATAAGATCCTCAGTCATTGGGTGATCTAGGACCAAATCATTCAATTTCCAAGAAGAGAAGGGAGGGGAGGGGGACGCATCCGAAACCACCACAGTAATCGGGGCATGGTCCGACCACGAGATATCTCCTATCAACGATGTAGACATATATCGCAGGCTCCTTTTACATACCAGGAACATGTCAATTCTAGAATATACCCTGTGGGGTGCTGAGAAATACGTAAAGTCACGTTCATTTCCATGCTGACATCGCCAAATGTCATACAGCTCCTCCACATGTATCGTGTGATGTAATTGGGAGCGTGGCCTAAGTGCGTTCGAGGAGTCGGTTATAGGGTGCATTACCTCATTAAAATCGCCGCCAATAATTAGTAAACCCTTTTCAACTTTCCGAACTTTACGGAGGATTTTATGGAAGGCCCTGAGTTGATGAGAGTTCGGGAGATATAGATTAACCAAAGTATACGTAATATGATTAATATCACAAATGAGGATCAAGAATCTGCCCTGGGGATCTAATATCACCTCGTGCTCTTTAAAAACCACTGATTCCTTAATTGCCGTAAGGACTCCTTTGGTTTTCTTGGAGCTGTTGGCCTGATAAACATGCGCAAATTTAGCGTGTGTGCATTTAGGGGGGTTGAGTTGCGAGAAATGAGTTTCTTGTGCAAAGAAAACCTCACATTTCAAGTTTAGCGCCTCTTTCCACATCATTTGACGCTTGAAGGGGCTGTTAAGCCCTTTAACATTCAAGGAGGATATTGTAACCGGCATAGTGTTAAATCTGAAGGTGCGTTAGTGAAAGCTAAATACCTGGTTGTCTCCCGCTGGCTGCGGGTGATCCAATCAAGATATCTGGATGGACAAAACCTGGTAACGTTAAACATAAAAACCAAAAGCATTAAAACATAAATGAGAAACACATGGCGCCTACACTGCGCCGAAAGATCCTCCATGGGGGGAGAGAAAAAGGCATCAAGGTAGCATATGTCGCGCGTTTATTATCAGACAGTCACCTTTGAGAGTCCATCCGTAGGGTGTCCTTAATTCGTTTCCCACTCGGGGGGAATACGGCGTGGAGATGCTCTTGAAGGGACGGCCGCCAAACTAGTGATCGGGATATTCCATTGTCGCAGCAGCGATACTCCATCCGAAGGGGACGATATCACATGAGTAGAACCATTCTTATTGACGATCAACTTGACCGGGAATCCCCATTTATACTTGAAATTGTGCTCCCTGAGAGTGACTGTAATTGGTTGGAATTGCTTGCGAAGCATCAACGTAGAGGCAGATAAATCCGGAAAAATCGAGACTTGGGTGTAGGGTTCAGGAAGTTTTCCCAGTCCTCTGGACTCTTGAAGGATGCGGTCTTTAGTTTGATAAAAATGTACTCTTGTTAATACATCTCTTGGAGAATCAATAGGAGCTGAGCGGGATTTAGGGATCCTGTGCGTTCTATCTAGAGTCAGGTCTAGAGGAGCTATCGTAGGAGACAAAGCTTTAAACATGTCCTGTAGATAATTCTGCAAGTCCCCAGGGGAGACGGTCTCTGGGACCCCCCGTACCTTCAAGTTGTTACGTCTGGATCTATCTTCCTGATCCATTAGTTTGGACTTCAGCCATACCACTTCGTCTTTAAGGGCAGAGTGAGCATAAGCGTATTATGGGCTGCAGCATAATCACCCATTTTGCGTTCAATGTGGTCGGTGCGGCACCCCAGGTCATCCACTGACGTTTGAATCTGTGACATCATTTTATGTAATGTCTCCGATATTGAGCTTTGCAACGACTGTATTAACCCCTTCATGATTGCAGTAGTAAGGGGTGCATCATCTGAGATGGCCGCCATTTCAGGAACGCTGGTTGCTGTGGGGCCGCCCACGCAGGCCGTTAATGGAGCAGGGGACTGTGCTTTCTCCTGACCCAGGTTCATGCTGTTAGGCGGGGAGGGTGCTGAACGAGTCGCCCCCCGTTTGGCCAGGGTACCCACATCTTTTGAGCTCCCCTGGATAGAAATATCCCTGTCTGCTGACTGACCTGGGTTAGCCGTTGTTGAGGCACAGGGACGCGTGTCTTCCCTCTCATGAGGCGAGCCGGCGCCATCTTGGATGCGGTCCGTCGCTGGGAAGTAGTCCGGGAGCTTTTTCAGCTCTACCTTTGCTCCCCTTCTCTTAGTCATGTTGCTCCCCGATGCTAGGAAGTTTAAGGAGTGGAACCCTCTTTTTTCCGTTTCTCTTCAAGGCGATCTGTCGCTGTGAGCCGCTACTTAGCTACTCGGTATGCAGGAGAACTTTTCTTACACCGCCATCTCAGTCAGCGGCAAGCTCCGCCCCCTCGCCTCACTCCATTCTTTATAGCAACACATGTAAGTCTATTATTCTTACATGACCTCGAGGTGGGATGCCATCTGCTACTTAATGAAGGCTACAATTCTCATTAGTGAACCCCTCCCCCTGGTCCTCATTCCCTTCCCCATCACAATCTTCCTTCCATTCCCCCCCATCCTTTGTCAATTCCCCCCCTCTCCGACCAGTCACCCCCCTCATCAATCTCTCCCCCCCCATTTCCCCTTCCATACCACCCCTTTCTCTCTCATCACCCCCCATACTGCGTCACTACAGGACTTTTTTACATGCATCTCAGGGTATTAAAATGGTGGGGAATTATCAGGTTGAGCTGCTCGGGGGCTGTTCTATTTCTTACTTCCAGACTGTTGATATTACTGCGCTTATTGTTAGATATGATGCGGGCTCCCATGTCCGTTCTGCGGATCAATTTGTTTCCGCCTGGCGGTCATGGAGACCTCTACTGGTTGCTCATTTAGACACTGATTTCCTAATACTTAAGGCAGGCTAATATGATACTCAGCCCTCTTATTAGCAGGACTCATATAACATACATCATCCCACCAGGAACTGGGATGCAGACATCGGTTCTACAAGTGTTTGTGCCCTCGTCGCTTTCCTTACGACGGGGGCACGCGGGAACAAATGGTTTACTGTTTGATTGTTGTGCTTGCTGTGCGAGGCTCCCCCCCCCCCATGGTTTTCCTAGTCCCCATAAATTTAACACCCTGTCTCCACAGGTTTGGTACCTTCGAGGAGTTGGCCCATGGGCCTCTTTCTTGTGTGTCTTATTTCTCCCTTTCTTTCTTCTCCCTACTTACTCTATTCCGGTCTTTAGTTTGCTTTCTTTCACCACCCCTCCCACCATCGCATCCCACTGCGGATATGGCGCAACAGGTGGATTTGAAGATAGGCTCGCTGAATGTCAGGGGTTTAAACAGTCCTGGAAAGCGATCCATACTCTTCAACATGTTAAAGAGTAGGCACTTACAGGTTGCGTTTCTTCAGGAAACCCATCTGTGTAAGCAGAAGCTTTTTTTAAGTTGTCTAACTTGTTTCCTCATGCTTACCATAGTTTCTCATCGGACCAGAAATCCAGTGGGACAAGTATTCTGATCTCAAGATCCCTCCCTTGGGAATTCCTGGAGTCTCACAGTGATGTTATGGGATGAATGCTTTTACTCAAGGGTTCTGTTGATTCTCAAGTATACACCTTCGCCTCTTTGTACCTGCCCAATTCCGGCCAGGGTACGGCCCTTATTGGCTTTTTGGATGCCCTGGAGAAGTTGGAGCGGGTACCATAGTCTTGGGCGGGGACTTTAATGTCGCGCTGGATCCTACTATGGATACGTCCACTGTGTCATTCTCGTTGTCCCAACTTCGTCGTATTATGCGGTCCTTTCACGATCACCAATTGGTGGACACCTGGCGGCTCCTACACCCGGCAGATAAGAATTTCTCTTTCTATTCCTCAGTTCATGATACTTACTCACGAATTGACCTCTTTTTTATCAAACACCACTCTCTATGATCTGCCGACATTGATACGATCTCCTTCTCGGACCACGCCCTCACCACCCTGACCCTTTTCCTACACTCCCCTCTTATCCGTCAGTCACAGTGGAAATTTAATCCTTCTCTTCTCACCGACTTGGTAGTTATTTCTGATATTCAACGCTCATTTTGTAACTAATGCCACTGCAACCACTAACCCACGTATCGTTTGGGAGGCCCATAAGTGTGTGGTTAGGGGTACATTTATCAAACACGGCGCTCGGTTGAAGAGGGAACGTGCCGCAGCCACTGCCCGCCTATTATCGGAGATTGCGCTCCTTGAGATCTCGCATAAACGCTCCCGAGATCCGGACTGTCGGATAGCACTCCTCCACAAAAAGGAGGAACTTCGAACCCTACTGAGGTCCAAGGCCAAAGCCACGCTTTCCAGATGTAAATGCCACTTTTATGAATATGGCAACAAAAGTAGTAAATCGCTTGCCAGAGCACTGCGCATTCAACAGTCCCAAGCCTACATACCCTCCATTACGTCCTCCTCTTGAACCCGTGTCCATCTACCCAGGGCCGCCATCAGGAATTTCAGGGCCCCCTACAGCTACATTTTCTGGGCCCCCCTACCGTGGCACCGCCTGTTAACGGTACTCCGTCCAGTACTATATCATGGTACCCAGGGCCGCCATCAGGGGGGGTATTAGGGGTACTGATGTGAGAGGCCCGGCCAAACCTAATTGAAAGGGGGGCCCGGCAAACTGCCGCGACTTGCCTTTGGTAGAAAAAAAACAGGCCCCTGCAATGGGGCCCGTTTTTTTCACCAAAAGAATGTCATGAGCTGCGGGCCCCCCTTTCAATTAGGTTTGGCCGGGCTTCTCACATCAGTACCCCTAATACCCCCCCTGATGGCGGCCCTGGCTAGCATGGGGGTCGTCATGGGGGCCGTCAAACACCGCCGCCCGTGCGACCGATCACGCAAACTCCCGCGCATGCGCACCGGCGACCGCCTGGAAGCGCGCACCGAATTTTGAGGCAGATTTTGACCTGCCCACACTATCTTGCCGCGTTTTTTGCCTGCGGCGATTGAGAACAGCAGACAGAAAACGCAGCGAAAAATGCATTTTCTGCCTCCCATTGATTTAGATGGGAGGTCAGAGGCAGAACCGCGGCAAGAAAGGATGTGCTGCTTTTTCTTTTTTCCGCGACTGGCTCCCATTGATTTCAGATTAAATCAATGGGAGGCGGTTTTGGAAGTTTTTTGGTGCTGATTCTGACGCAGTGTCCGAGTCAATATCAAGGCCCAAAAACGTTGAACTGGGCCTTATTGTTAGGGCTTATTCAGACGAACGTGTAATACGTCCGTGAAACGTGTGTGATTTTCACGCGCCTTGCACGGACCTATGTTACTCTATGGTGCCGTGCAGACTGTCAGTGATTTTCACGCAGCGCG
Organism: Rhinoderma darwinii; assembly: GCF_050947455.1. Lineage (NCBI taxonomy): Eukaryota > Metazoa > Chordata > Amphibia > Anura > Rhinodermatidae > Rhinoderma > Rhinoderma darwinii. The sequence goes on from NC_134695.1 coordinate 2,054,833, forward strand.
AGTCCGTGTGTCCGCTGCGTAAAACTCACGACATGTCCGATATTTGTGCATTGTTCGCGCATCACGCACCCATTGAAGTCAATGGGTGCGTGAAAATCACGCCCAGCACTTCCGCAGCCGTATAAACTATGAATGAAAACAGAAATGCACCACGTGCTACAAACATACAAACAGAGTGTCATAATGATGGCGGCTGCGCGAAAATCACGCAGCCGCGCATCATACGCTGCTGACACAAGGAGCTGTTATGGACCTTTTGCAAGCGCAAAACGCCACGTTTTTGCGCGCGCAAAAAGCACACGCTCGTGTAAATCCGGCCTTAGGGTAGGAACACACTAGGCATGAACACTGCGGATTTTATGCAACACATTTTATTGTGGAAAATCCGCAGCGTATCACAGTCGCAGCCGAGGGGGTCAGATATGAACAAATCTCATCCACACGCTGCAAAAATAATGGACCTGCCGTGTGGCTTTTTAAGCCGCAGCGTGTCAATGTATTCTGTGGGATCGCTGCTCCTCTGTTGCAGAAATGCTGCGGTTCTGCCGCAAAAATCACAAATGAGAAAAAAAAAAAAAGCCACTTTTTTAAATTTATAAAAAAGTTTAGACTTGCCCCGGCCGTAGTCCTGGTGACGCGATCCTCTATTCTTAGCGTAGCCCCGCCTCCTGTCATGACGTTTCATCCCATGTGACTGCTGCAGCAGTCACATGGTCTACAGCGTCATCCCAGGAGGCGGGGCTACGTTCAGAAGAGAGAGATGCGTCACCTAAACTACGGCCGGGGTAAGTCTAAACTTTTTTTTCCCTGCAGGATTCCCGCAGAGGACATGTCTCACGAAACCTGCGCCACTATTTGGTGCGGTTTTGCTGGCGGAATTCCCTGCGGCTCCCGGGATAAGCTGTGTAGTTTTACTCAGCATATCCGCCTAGTGTGTCCCTTATGATGTCGCTCCTGGAGCTGCTGCCGGTCTCTAAATAGGCAGTTGGTCCAGTAGAATTTGGAATTATTTTTTTTTGTGAACCAGCTTAAAAAAATACAAAACTTTGGTGTTAGGGCCTGTTCACATCACTGTTCGCTTCCGTTCCGGGGTTCCATCTGAGGTTTCTGTCGGGTGAACCCCGCAACGGAAAGTAAAAGTGATAGCACAGCTTCCGTTTCCATCACCATTAGCGCAGTCGACTGCGCTATTAATTCCGTCCGAAAACCAGCCGGAATGGTGACGAACGGAAACCATTAGCGATGTTTCCGTCACCATTGAGATCAATGGTGACTGAAACGGAAGCTGTGCTGTCACTTTCACTTTCCGTTGCGGGGTTCACCCGACAGAAACCTCAGACGGAACCCCGGAGCGGTGGTTCGTCACCATTCCGGCTGGTTTTCGGACGGAATTAATAGCGCAGTCGACTGCGCTAATGGTGATGGAAACGGAAGCTGTGCTATCACTTTTACTTTCCGTTGCGGGGTTCACCCGACAGAAACCTCAGACGGAACCCCGGAGCGGAAGCGAACGGTGATGTGAACAGGCCCTAACACAAAAGTTTTGTATTTTTTTAAGCTGGTTCACAAAAAAAAATAATTCCAAATTCTACTGGACCAACTGCCTATTTAGAGACCGGCAGCAGCTCCAGGAGCGACATCATAAGGGACACACTAGGCGGATATGCTGAGTAAAACTACACAGCTTATCCCGGGAGCCGCAGGGAATTCTGCCAGCAAAACCGCACCAAATAGTGGCGCAGGTTTGGTGAGGCTTGTCCGCTGCGGGAATCCTGCAGGGAAAAAAAAGTTTAGACTTGCCCCGGCCGTAGTCCTGGTGACGCGTCTCTCTCTTCTGAACGTAGCCCCGCCTCCTGGGATGACGCTGTAGACCATGTGACCGCTGCAGCAGTCACATGGGATGAAACGTCATGACAGGAGGCCGGGCTGCGCTAAGAATAGAGGATCGCGTCACCAGGACTACGGCCGGGGCAAGTCTAAACTTTATCAATTTAAAAAAGTACCTTTTTTTTCTTCTCTTGTGTGATTTTTGCGGCAGAACCGCAGCATTTCCGCAACAGAGGAGCAGCGATCCCACAGAATACATTGACATGCGACTTAAAAAGCCACAACTGCAGGTCCATTATTTTTGCAGCGTGTGGATGAGATTTGTTCATATCTGACCCACTCTGCTGCGACTGTAATACGCTACGGATTATCCACAATAAAATGTGTTGCATAAAATCCGCAGTGTTCATGCCTAGTGTGTTCCTACCCTAAGGCCGGATTTACACAAGCGTGTGCTTTTTGCACGCGCAAAAAACGTGGCGTTTTGCGCATGCAAAAGGTCCATAACCGCTCCGTGTGTCAGCAGCGTATGATGCGTGGCTGCGTGATTTTCGCGCAGCCGCCATCTTTATGACACTCTGTTTGTATGTTTGTAGCACGTGGTGCTTTTCTAATTTCATTCATAGTTTATACGGCTGCGGAAGTGCTGGGCGTGATTTTCACGCACCCATTGACTTCAATGGGTGCGTGATGCGCGAACAATGCACCAATATAGGACATGTCGTGAGTTTTACGCAGCGGACACACGCTGCGTGAAAATCACTGACAGTCCGCACGGCCCCATAGAGTAACATAGGTCCGTGCGAGGCACGTGAAAATCACGTACGTTGCACGGACGTATTACACGTTCGTCTGAATAAGCCCTAACAATAAGGCCCAGTTCACAGAGTTTTTGGGCCTTGATATTGACTCGGACACTGCGTCAGAATCAGCACCAAACAACTTCCAAAACCGCCTCCCATTGATTTAATCTGAAATCAATGGGAGCCAGTCGCGGAAAAAAGAAAAAGCAGCACGTCCTTTCTTGCCGCGGTTCTGCCTCTGACCTCCCATCTAAATCAATGGGAGGCAGAAAATGCATTTTTCGCTGCGTTTTTTGTCTGCTGTCCTCAATCGCCGCGAGCAAAAAACGCAGCAAAAAAACGCGGCAAGATAGTGTGGGCAGGGCAAAATCTGCCTCAAAATTCTTTAAGGAATTTTGAGGCAGATTTTTTTTTGCCTGCAAAATACTGTGTGAACAGGGCCATACATAAACAACACTTTGAGATAATTTACTCACTGTCAGAAGAGCTGCTCCCACTCCAGTCCTCTTCCGGCGATGTCTTCCAGGGGAGGTCTTCGGTCCAGACGTCCAGTCCTTCACCTCCAGCCAGGCTCCAGGTAAGTTTTGTCCATGTGTGTCCGCGGCTGCGCGCGCTTCGTTCGCGGGTGCGCGCGGCCGGTCGCGGGTGCGCGCGCTTCGTTTGCGGGTGCGCGCGCGGTCGATCGCGGGTGCGCGCGCGGGCGGTCTCCAGTGCGGGCGTTCGTGGATGCGCGCTCGCGAGTGCGCACGCGCGGCAGTTTCATTGTGCGCGCGATCGGGTGCGCGCGCGGGCGGACGGTTTGACGGCCCCCCATGACGAGGGGAGGGGGCCCGCAGCAGCAGCAGCAGCAGCAGCAGCTCACGACATTCTTTTGGTGAAAAAAACGGGCCCCATTGCAGGGGCCCGTTTTTTCCTACCAAAAGAATGTCGAGGCAGTTGCCGGGCCCCCCTTTCAATTAGTTTTGGCCGGGCCCCTCACACCACTACCCCTAATACCCCCCTGATGGCGGCCCTGCATCTACCTCTAGATATAGCCTCGACATTTCAGGATTTTTACGCTTCTCTGTATGGTGCGGACTCAACCAACCCGTCCAGGCTATCCAGAGAATTCCGGTTGAATATCAAAGCTTACATTGCAGACTCCGGCCTTCCCCCTCTATCGGACAATAATCTCACTGATCTGGAAGAGCCGATTACCTTGCAAGAACTTTCCTACGCTCTAAAACATTCCCGATCGGGCAAAGCACCCGGCCCTGATGGATTCACGCTCCCATATTATAAAAAATTCTTAGAAGCACTGAGTCCGCATTTTCTAGCCTCCTTCAATTACTTTTCCACCTCATCTCCTACCCCCCTGATGCTCTTAGGGCGCATTTCGCAGTGATTTCTAAGCCCAGGAAAGACCCCTCACAATGTGTAAGCTACAGACCAATTTCCCTCCTTAACACAGACGTAAAATTGTTTGCAAAGATTCTGGCTGTATGTCTGGCCCCGTTGCTTGGGGGTGTCATTCACGCGGACCAGGCGGGTTTCATGGTGGGCAGAGAAGCACGGGACAACACGACTAAAGCTATCAATCTTATACATAAAGCGAAGATATCCAATACACCACTCATGCTCCTGTCCACAGATGCTGAAAAAGCGTTTGACAGAGTCTATTGGACTTTTATAGAAGAAACCCTTCTCCGTCTTGGCCTCAGATCCCACATGATGGGCTGGATAATGTCTCTATATTGATGCCTGTCTGCTAGAGTCCGTGTGAACGGAATCCTCTCGGAGGGGTTCTCTATTCATAATGGAACCAGGCAGGGTTGCCCTTTGTCCGTGAAATCCTATATACGCTTCATATTAATGTATTCACAAGACAAAAAGTCTTCCAGACATATGTTAGTCCAAAAATATACATTTTATTGTTCCACAATTGGAATACCCTCCCAAAGATACCCATACAAGTACACACAGAATTTAAACATACTTAAAAATCGAACAGAGACCAATATAATCAATACACCACCATGTCCCATATATTATATTGATGCATATTATACAACAAGTCTATCTGAGTGAAGTTCTATCAAGATTGTTATACTGACCACCATACTATGTGTTTATATGTAGAGATGCTTTTATAGATTGAGATGTGGTGTATTTGATGAGATCACTGGTTTTTTATTAATCTTACATGAATTTGTGAGTCACTATTTCACTAGTTAATATATAACTGAAATATTGTTTATATGAATTGATATTAATGTGCACTTTCTACATAATTTAACACGTTAAAATGTTTTTTGTCCCTCGCTCGCCGGACTGGTCTGGAATTATCTCCGGACGGTTCTGGTGACTAATGGACAGACACTATGTAACACTTCTATGTGGAGTGTGGCTATATGTCCACGCTCCTCATACTCTTATACTTTATATAACACTTATAATTTTTTTTTATTTTTTTATTTCACTTTACATTTTGTTAATTTTGCTCCTGGTGTGGAGGTGTTCGACAATTTTATATATTATAATTATGTTTAGGTGTTATGTGTTCACTACATCATCTATAGAACATGGAATATGCATTTTTGTATCTATCAATCACCTTGCATACAGCACCATATCTGTATTCATTGCAATTGTGTCTGGGGTGTACTCTGTGGATTGTCACCCCCACTCAAATGGGTGGTGGCCTTCGCCGAGTGTACCCCAGACATGCGGAATATCTATTCATTTAATATGGATGTACGCACTTTATGTACTTTACTGACCTGGGGTGTCTCGTTCTGTCATGGGGCGCGGGGTGTGCGGCACGGGGGTCCAGGTGGGGGACACTCACCCTCAGTGTTGGGCGCTGGTGGTGGTCTTCCCTATCCGTTCTCCCGGTGCTGGTGCGCGCCGTGCGGCATGGTAGAATGATGCACTCCAACAGTGTGTCCTAATGAGCTGATGTACGTATTTTGGAAGTGTGGGTCGCGGTGCTACTTTGGTGGGGGTCCGGGTGGTGGATTTCCACCGCCGGTGTTGAGCACTGGTGGTGGTCTCCATCTCCCGTACTTCCATTTTTGGTGTTTTGTGCACCGCATAATTTATGACCTATTTATATTTAAATGCACTTAAAATTCTGGGTGTAGGTATACAATACTGCATGTATACATATGTACATAGTGAGCATAACAAACTGTAGTATCCATCAACAACCATCAGTATATCTTACAAACACTCTAAACTCCCCCCCGCTACAAATACATTGTAAATAGTTTGAATGGTTGATTGATACTTTATCACCAGATGACTTGACACACAGGGTGACGTGCGCATGCGCTTGATTGACCCTCCACATGTTGTGCCGGAAGTTGTCATAGTGAGAGCGGAGGTGCAGATGATGGGGGAACCTGCCACTGCACGGAACGCTCCTGACGCGGAAGACACACATGGGAGGGTGCAATGAATCATCATGCGCCATTGGTCACCATTATACAGGTATAGTGTTTAAACCACAATTCTGTACACTATCAGCCACTCCTGACGAAGGGTGCGAAACGCGCGTCAAGGTGTTTTTTCTGAGACCATCAATAGCCATCATGTCGGCCACAGGTAATTGATATGCAACTATGCTGAGTATTCATGTATGGTGGTCAGTATAACAATCTTGATAGAACTTCACTCAGATAGACTTGTTGTATACTATGCATCAATATAATATATGGGACATGGTGGTGTATTGATTATCTTGGTCTCTTTTCGTTTTTAAGTATGTTTTAATTCCGTGTGTACTTGCATGGGTATCTTTGGGAGGGTATTCCAATTGTGGAACAATAAAATTTATATTTTTGGACTAACATATGTCTGGAAGACTTTTTGTCTTGTGAATACATTAATATAAGGCGTATATAGGATTTCTTAAATTATAGATTATGTCTTATGGTTGTTATGCTGCCTAAGGGATATTATAGGTGCTAAGGGTTGCCCTTTGTACCCCTTGATATTTGTGCTCAATCTGGAGCCATTTCTCCGTCACGTCCGAGCAAATCCTGACATTATGGGACTGGAGACGGATGCCACAGTCAACAAGGTCACAAAGGATAAGGAAAAAAAGGGACCAACGGCGCTGCTATAGACAATGTCGAGGCGGAAGATGATGATTAATGTTTAATGAAAGAGGCTACGCGTTTCGACACTGTACCGGCGTCTTCATCAGGCCAATACAAATTGTGCGATATGCACACGTTTAAATACAAAAAGAAATGAGACATAATTGCCAAAAAGAAAAAAAGAACCGCCAATAAGGGCGGGTCAAAGGTCAAATATATAAATTACATAAGTACTGATGTGCAAAACAGCGCGTTATAAGGTTTGTTCAGAAAAAACAATGTTAACATAAATAAAATATGGTTAATACAATAAAACTGCAAAAATCACTAACAGCGTATTAAGAATGAACATATTAGATCAAAAACAACACACAATCGTTAAAAATCTTTATATTAATTATATTACGTATTCGTCTTAATATTAGTATGGGATTGCAAACATCATTCTATAAAATGTGTTAAAAAGAAGAATTACCGTAATGCAAAAGGAACTATTCGAAGCGTCCCTGAGCTCCTAGGTAACGCTAAGAATACGGTGGCCGAAAGGGGACAATATACTAGATGGACCGCATTTGGAACGCAACAAGATACTCAACGGTCACATGAGCAATGAACCCCAGGATACTAACTGGACCGCTTTTGGAACGCAACAAGGTCCTCACAAGAGCAAAGAGCCGAAAAAAATGAAAACGCAGGAACTATAAGAATAACGGCAAATCAAAGCAAGGGAGAAGATTACAAAGGTAAGTAAAAGGACTAATTAAAAGTGCGATAATATATGAGTTATGAAAATATGGGATTGCAATAAAACATGATACAATGTGATACAATGATAATCGGTTGCTTAAGTTAAATGAAAAAATACTCTATAAAAGATACTCTATAAAGGATATTGTAACTACAATGAGAGAAACAATTAAAGGGAAACCTATATTCAAATGGCATATATAATATCATATAAACATTAATAAAAAAAGTAGGACAAATAAAACATTAAACAAAATGTAATAAAGCAAGGTACAGTTAGACCTAGTATACCCAAATATATATACGTATATATCAGATTAAAATTATTCTAGGGACGTTTCGGTGAGATCATTTAGACCACTAGGGTGTAAAGTCTCAAGCTTGAAAATCCAGAAATTTTCTCTCTGTTTTAGCCTGTTAAACCTATTTGGCACATCTAATGGGATTTGTTCTATTGGTGTTATGACAATATTTTCAAAAATGCACTTATGTTTAAATGCACAGTGACGGGAGACACTGTGCTTGAGAAAACCTTGTCTAACATTAAAACGATGTTTATTAACCCGATTCCTAAGCGTTTGGGTAGTCCGACCTACATATTGTAAACCACAGGTACAGTGCAGCAAATAGATTACATACGTGCTCCCACAGTCCAAATGATTTTTAATGGGAAAAAAGGCCCTAGTTTTAAATGAGGAGAATTCGACTACTTTATCAGAAATATTAGCACAACAAAGGCATCTCTTATGCCCACAAGAATATGACCCCTTAATATTTGACAGAGGGTCTACAATTTCCTTTTTTATGACAGGTAATTTACTAGGTGCTAAAATATTTTTCAGGGTTTTTGATCTTCGGAAAGTAATTAGAGGTTTAGCTGGGAGCAAAGGTTTAAGGAAAGGATCACTAGTCAAGATGTGCCAATGTTTCAGAAGGATAGACCTAATGTGTTTGCTACCTTTATTAAAGGACGTAATAAAATTCAAGTTGTATTCAGTTGGTTTGACTTTCTTACTGTCGGTAACGCTTGGTACTATTGCTTGGATACATTCTAGTTGTGTCATGCCTCTAGCTCTTGATTCTGCCCCCTTAATCAAAGTCCCCGGAAAACCTTTATCTAAAAACCTTTTATTTAGAATATCGCACTCTTTATTAAAACTACTATCGTTCTTTCTTATTCTGCGATATTGGCCGAAAGGGACATTTTTAAGCCAGGGAATGTAATGTGCACTACTGAAATCCAGATAACTGTTTACGTCCACACTTTTGAAATGGGTCTTGGTAGAAAAATGACTGCCATTATTAGTGATAGTGAGATCTAAAAAGTCTATAGTGGTACCCGAAAAAGTATACGTAAAATTTAGACCAAAATTATTAATATTTAAAAGATCCATAAAAGCAATAGCAGAGGCCATGTCGCCTTTCCAAATGAAAAATAAATCGTCAATATAACGTTTATAAAAGACAATATTGTTGGAAAAATTATGTGCATTCAATATATGGGATTCCTCAAAACAGCCCATGTACAGGTTTGCGTAGGAGGGTGCGAAACGCGACCCCATTGCACACCCCTTTAACTGTCTATAAAAATAATTTTCAAATGTAAAAACGTTGTGTGTTAGAATAAAATCTATGCATTCAATAATAAAATTAAGCTGTTTATTAGAGAAACGAAGGTCCGATACAAGATATGAGGAGATGGCTTCCATACCAAGAAAGTGTGGAATGTTGGTATATAGAGAAGACACATCAGCAGTTAGAAAACTCAGATCAGATATGTCACAGTTAGGGGGGATTCACACGAGCGTGTATTCGGTCCGTGCGGGCCGCGTGGTTTTCACGCGGCACGCATGGACCAATACAAGTCTATGGGGCAGTACAGACAGTCCGTGCTTTTTGCGCAGCGTTTGTCTGCTGCGCAAAAAGCGCGACAGGTTCAATAACTCTGCGTATTTCGCGCATCACGCACCCATTGAAGTCAATGGGTGCGTGAAAATCACGCGCACCACACGGAAGCACTTCCGTGGGACGAGCGTGATTCGCGCAACAGCAGTGAAAAGGATGAATGAAAACCGAAAAGCACCACGTGCTTTTCTGTTTCCGAACATCCAAACGGAGTGTCTTTGCGTACCGAACTTCACCGGGTTCGGCCAAACTCGTTTTGGCCGATCCCGGCAAAAAAATTATCGGTACGCGACGTCAGGAGATAGTCACTGTCCATGGTGCTGAAAGAGTTAAACTGTTTCAGCACCATGGACAGTGACTTGCGATCCCAAAATACATTAACCTGTAAAAAAAAACCGAAGTTCTAACTTACCGATTACTCCTGTCTCCTTCCTGCAGTCCGACCTCCCGGGATGACACTTCAGTTCAAGTGACAGCTCCAGCCAATCACAGGCCAAGCACAGGCTGCAGCCAATCACAGGCTGCAGCGGTCACTTGGACTGCTGCGTCATCCAGGGAGGTGGGGCCCGATGTCAAGAGAGGCGCGTCACCAAGGACGCGTCACCAAGGACGCGTCACCAAGGCAACGGCCGGGAAGTTCTCGGTAAGTAGGAACTTTATCTTTTTTTTGTACAGGTTTTTCGCTGTTGTGTTCGGCATTCACTGTCGAGGGTGCTGAAAGATTTAGCTCTTTCAGCACCTTGGACAGTGACGGGCGTTGACAAGCCTCATCTCTATGATGCCGGCTGCGCGAAAATCACGCAGCCGCGCATCAGACACGCATGACACACGCAGCTGTCAAATGGTTTTTGCGCTCGCAAAACGCTGCGTTGTTTGCGCGCGCAAAAACGCAACGTTCGTGTGAATCTCCCCTTAGATTGCAATTCGAATAACTCCCTAATCAATTGGGTGGAGTCCTTAAGGAAAGAAGGTAATTTTAAAACAAACGGTTGTAGGTGGAGATCAATAAAATGGGACAAGTTATTAGTAAGGGATCCTATTCCAGAGATGATAGGTCTACCTGGAGGGTTTGACAAGGACTTATGTATCTTTGGGAGATGATACATGAAGGGAGTAGCAGGAAAAGGCACAGTGAGAAAACTCCTCTCTTTTTTGCTTAATAAATCGTCATTAAAAGCTGACTCAATGAGTATTTTATATTCATGTTCATACTTAGGAATGGGATTAGAAGTAAGTTTTTCATAAAATAATGTATCCGATAACAATCTCAAAGCTTCATCGACATAGTCTCCTCTGTCTTGTACCACGATACCACCCCCTTTATCTGCAGAGCGTATAACTATGTCAGACATTTTTTGTAAGTTTTTCAAGGAATTACGCTGAGATTTAGACAAATTATCCGGAGTTTTAGAAATTTGTACTATAGTCTTAAAGTCATTGCTAATTAGATTTGAGAATATTTCGATTGCAGGACCCCGATGGTGGAGGGGATAGAATCCAGATTTGGGTTGTACATTGGTTCTTACAGGCATGGTGAAATCTGATGGAAGAATAACCGGATTGGGCACAGAGGGAGATATTGCAAAGTGACGTTGGAGGGTCAGTTTGCGCAAAAATTTATTAAGGTCCATAAAAAGGTCGAATTCATCAGGGGAAGACGTGGGGCAAAAGGATAGTCCTTTGGAAAGTAAACTCAGTTCAATGTCATTGAAGATGTGTTTGGATAAATTAAAAATTTTTACTGAGTCAGTCTGTATTTTTTCTTTGGTGAGAGGGGAAGGGTCCTTGTGTAGACTTCTGCCCCCCCTACAGCCTCTGAATCTCCTTCTAATTTTCTTTTTGATGAGGATTTTGGAATTTTTTGAAAATAGGTGCTGATGTTCTGAGTCTTTGAGTGATGTGATAACGGATGGACATCTTGGGATGGGAGAGTGGAACTGATAGGGGGCATGGTGAGGTGGGCAGACAGACCTAAAAAAGAAGGAGTGTGAATGATAGGATCATCGGAAGAGGCCTGTGAGACCAAGGGAATGGGGTGAATAATGGGTAAATTGGGCGAGGAGGAACCGGTGGAACATATGGTGATATCTATTGAATCATTGAATATTGAAGTGTCAGATAGGAAACCAGGAGGTGTATCTGGAATAAGATTTAGTAGTTTCAAATGTGCGTCTAAATCATGAGCCCTAAAAGCATGCTGCGGAATTAAACCCAAGGGCAAAAAACTGGACGTAGGTTGAATGTGTGGGCAAAATGAACTGGCACTAGATGAGGAGTGAGAAACAGCGTTAACTGGACAAGACAGAGAGGGAATAGTACAGGGGAGGGCAACACTCGTTGTGGCTGATTGATCAAAAATGGGTCGTCTAGGGGATGATAAATCCCTGGCGCCTTGTTTATGATCTAATCTAGATGATGAAGTGGCACCCGTACCGCGGTAACCACTTTTAGGCCATGGTCCTTTAGTGAGTAAAGGTACACCTAATGTTTTATTAAGTGTTTTGGGAGTGTTAATAGGAGGGAAGAGTTTAGTAGTAATAGGACGCGTGCAGGTCCAATCACCAAGTTTATTATTTAAATAATCTTTCGTATCAACAAGGTGGCAGCGTATGCTGATGATTTACTGTTCTTCTTGACTAACCCGACCATCTCCATTCCCAACCTCATGCAGGAATTCCAGAGTTTCTCCAAATTGTCCAATTTCAAGATAAACTTTTCTAAATCAGAAGCACTGAACATTTCCCTTCCCTCCACCTCCTCATGACCCTGAAACATTCTTTTAGCTTTAAAGGGAATGTGTTGCCAGAAAAACATGTTTTTTTTTTTTAAATTAAACATTTAGTGTGTGGGTGGTTAAACATTGTTCAAATTTTTTTATTTTTTTTGCACGAGTCCAGGAAATATTATAAATTATTTCTAATTTATAATACTACCCATTTTTGGTCACTAGATGGAGCTGTTCCCAATGTTGCAGCATTGCAACATTGGGTTAAAAGCCCTCGCTCTAGTGAGCTCTCAGCATCCCCCCCTCCTTTATCCTGGCTAGTGCCGGGATAAACGAGGGGTTTGAACGGTGTAACCTCCTACACTGTGTGTCGCCATTTTTTAAGGTAACCCACAGTGTAGTAGGTTTACATACAGTAGTAAACACACACAAACACGAACATACATTGAAATCTCTTACCTGCTCCTGCCGCCGCGGCTCCCTCCGGCCCGTCCGCTCCGTTTGCTGCCGCTGGTGCAAGTGCAGAAATCCGGAAGCCGCGACCGGAAGTAGTAATATTACTGTCCGGCCGCGACTTCCGGTCCACAGGAAAATGGCGCCGGACGGCGCCAATTTCGAATAGGACTGTGTGGGAGCGGCGCATGCGCAGTTCCCACACAGACGCCGTACACTGCAGTCAATGGGACGGGAGCCGTTCGCAGTCCCTATGGGACTGTGGCTGCCGTATTCCATGTCTGTATGTGTCGTTAATCGACATAGGGAAGAAAAAGTGTAAAAATAAGAAAAAGTAAAACACAAACACACAAATAAATATAAAAGTTTTTAATAAAGCACTAACATCTTTAACATATAAAAAAATAATTTCTGATGACACTGTTCCTTTAAGTGGAACCCGGTAGCTCTAAAGTATCTTGGTGTTCGCATTCCAGCTGACCTGAAATATCTTTTCCAATTGAACTTCCCTCCCCTCCTCGCTGACATTAGGGTGGACTGCGCCAGGTGGTCAAAAGGCACTTATACATGGATGGGAAGTTGCACTATCTTCAAAATGAACGTGCTTCCAAGGATCCTTTATCTATTCCAGACCCTTCCCATAGCTATTCCAATGCAATTCTTCGAAGAGGTCAACTCTCTCCAGATATCTTTCGTTTGGAGTGGTCAACCTCTTTGACTCTCACGCTCACTTTTATGTCAATCTAAGGAATCAGGAGGGCTGGCACTTCATGACGTCCGATCCTACTACAGTTCATGCCATCTTTCACGGGTAGTTGATTGGTGCAGACATGTGGTCTTTAAACCTTGGGTGGACCTGGAGCAAAGTTCCTCATCGGTGCCCCTTACGGCCATCCCCTGACTGCACCGTAGCCAATGCAAACATCTATGTCAACACCCTTCTATTGGTCTAACACTACTATGCTTGCCTCAGTAACAACATCCTTCCTCCCATTACATTCCCCAATGTATCACATTTTGGGAAACCCCTCCTTTCCCACCGGTATGACTGATCCAGTCTTTCGTTCCTGGCGGACTTCGGGGAAGGTTAGAGCAGCTCCGTTTCTGAATGGCACTGAATGGCTCCCTATTTCTGACATGGCTCAGATACCTGACCTCCCACCATTCGGACACTGGAGATCCCTTCAACTCCGACACTTTTGCTCCTCTATTTCGCCCCCTGCTTCCTATCAAACAGACAGGACTCCCTTGGAGGACCTGTGTGCTGGATCTGACCTAGCCAGGCACATGTTTTCCACAATTTACAAACGTCTTATGGACCCCCCTGACTTACCTACCCCCCCCCCCCCCGACTACCTTTCTAAATGGGAGTCTGATTTGGATATTTCCTTCTCTATCACACAAAGCAAGCGTATCCTTACTATGGCCCACAAGACCTCGATCAATTCACGATATCAAGAAGCTGGCTTAAAATTGCTGTCTCGCTGGTATAGGACCCTAGCCCATTTACACCGCATTTTCCCTACAGCATCCCCTATGTGCTGGAGATGTGGGCGGGAGAATGGTACCCTCTTCCACACCTTTTGGTCATGTACTCTTCTTACCTCATTCTGGGAAGGCGTTAAACGGGTGATAATTGAGGTCACAGACACTGGCATAACCTTGGACGCAGCCCTCTTCGTTCTCCATCACTGCGACGTTCCGGTGAATGTATACAAACGTTCCCTGCTTCACTTTTTAGTGATGGCAGCACGTCATTGTATGCCACTACGATGAAAGGATTGCTCTCCTCCTACCTTGTCCCTCTGGGTTTCAAAGGTCAACGACCTTATGCACATGGAGGATCTGACCTCCATCATTTACGACTCACACACCAAGTTTAGCCAAACTTGGACTCCTTGGATTGCTTTTCAGGATTCAGACTCCTATAAAGACATTATACAAGAGCTAAGTATTTCTCGGCAGCCCGAATAGCGCTCTTTGCTCCGAGGAATGTCTTGGTGGGTCATCCCACATATTCTAACCTGCTCCCCACCCTCCTCTGCGGCCTTTTCGAAATGTTTTTCCTTTTGTTCTTCGTCCTTCTATGCGGCCATCTGAACCAGACCTATTCGTAGGTGGCCTGGAGTCATGCAGAATACTCCCTTATATGGGCATGTTTGCTTTCATAATAGCACTGTATATGTACGCCGCATTTATATTTTCTGTATGTTTTCTGTACTTTTATGTAACTCTGTACCCCGTATGTTACAAAATGGACCTTTTCGGTCATGAAAATAAAGAATTAAAAAAAATAATTTTTACAATTAATAATCCATGGATGTGTGATATACTTTAAAGCACACTTTTATGCACAGGCCAGGTTTGTCAGGGCCTCTTGAAACTGAAGGAATGTCCCTGTCCGGCCTGCACATTGGGATAGCACATAAGCATTATACAATGCCTTCTGTACCATGTGCACTGTCAGCTTTTTGTACCACACCTTTGTTTTCCGCATGGCATTGTACGGCTTTAGTACTTGATCAGAGAGATCAACCTTGCACATGTACTTATTGTAGCCCAGGATGCAATCTGGCTTGGGGGTCATTTTAGTGCTACCTCGGACAGGGATATGGGTGCTGCCGCTAAAGTGTATTGTGGTCAACATAAGAACATCCCTCTTGTCCTTATACTTGACCAGCAACATGTTCTCGCTGTTTAGTGCCCTGCTTTCTCCATTTCTTAGTTGCCCAATCTGAGTTTTAGAGATGCCTCTATGGTTTTTGTGGATGGTGCGGCATGCTGCAGTTCTTCTGGTGGAGAGGCATATAAATAGTGGGATGCTGATTTAGAAGTTATCCTTGTAAAGGTGGCAACTCAGGTCCAGCAGTGGGTGCATCAAATCCCACACTATTTTCCAACGAACTCCCAGGACACGGGGGCATTCTGGAGGTTCTATCCTGGTGTCCTTCCCTTCATAAACTCTGAACCTGTAGGTGTACCCTGAGCTGTTCTCGCACAGCTTGTACATTTGAATTCCATACCTCGCCCTCTTGCTGGGCAGGTATCGGCGGGATTTTAGTCTCCCCTTAAAATTTACAAGGGACTTGTCTATTGCAATGTTCTTTTCGGGGGTAAATGATTGTTCAAATATGGTGCAAAAATGATCAATGACTGGCCTGATTTTAAAGAAGCGTTCATATGTGAGGTCATCACGGGGCCTGGACTGTGCATTATCATTATAATGCAACATTTTCTGAAATATTTAAAAACTTGTCCGGGGCATTGCCATGCGGTAAATTGGGGTGCTGTATAAAATGTCTCTACTCCGGTATTGCCTAATCTCTAGCTAATCAAGGTCCAAAAAGTTCATGCTCTCCACTGCCTCTACGGGGGTCCACCTAGCAAATGACGACGTGGGGTTTTGGGCTAAAAATTGCTGGGCGTATAAATTCATCTGTGACACCATTAAATTAACAAAATTCTCGGAGAAAAAGACCTTGAAAAAGTCAATTTCTGCGAGGCCTGCAATCTCCAACCGAAGTCCTGAGCTGCCTATGTAATCTGGAATGTGAGGCTCATAATTCTCAGGGAGCGGGTTCCACACTCATTTGAGTGGTTGCCTCAGCTGTTGTTATGGGGTGCCTTTGCGGGGGTTCCTCATCACTAGATGAGGAGGAGAATAGGAGGAATGGGGCAATTTCCTCTTCTCCCTGACTAGCCGAATCAGTGTCAGAGGCCAGGATGGCGTATGCCTCCTTGGCAAACACAAAAATTTCAAGATTGGGCAGCCCCTTTTAAGATATTTCCCTCTGTTGATAAGGTCACAGTGCCCTCTGCAGATAATTCCCCAATGCCCTCTGTAGATAATGCCACAGTGCCCTCTGTAGATAATGCCACACACACCCATTTGTAGATAGTGCCAAACACCCCTTTGTAGATAGTGCCACACATAACCCCCTATAGATAGCACCATTGGGGCCCTCTAGGAGTGAAATCCCCAGCCAAAGTGTTGCCAGCACTTTGGCCAGGGATTCCTCTCCTGCAGGAACCCCTGATGTCACTATCCATATATGGACAGTTACGTCAGAGGCCTCGTCTATCAGCGGAATCCCCTACCAGTGAGTCGGCAACGATTCCGGCACAGGAGGAGCCACTGACGTTACTGAGGCCTCAGAGGCCTCATCTATCAGCGGAACCAGTGCCGCACCTGCCATGAGGCGAGGTGAGCCGACAGCCTCAGGCGGCACCACCTACCCGAAAACGGGGGGGGCGGCATTTTCAGCCAGGGACGGACTGGACCGGGGGAGGTGCCATGCAGACACACATAGCAGACGTGCCGCATGATGGGCACATCTGTAATACTCCTCCTCCTCTCTGACGCTGTACGCAGCACATGCCGCCAGAGAGGAGCAAGTCTGCAGGAGGAGCGGTCGAGTGGCGAGAAGTGACAAGACACACAAGGTACTTTCCTGCCTTGCTGGGAGTTGGACCCGTGAGTATACTGCAAGGGGGGGGGTCTGGTCATTTTACCGACAGCAAAGGGCTCTATGAGGCTGGAATAATCCACCCCATAGAGCCCTCACATCACTATAATGGAAGGATTAGTGGGGTGGGGGGGGGGGTCTGGTCTGAGCGTCTTACTTACTGCAGAGGGCTCTATGGGGGGATTCTGCCCCCCCTTTAGAGCAGTCAATCAGATGGTCACACCCCCCTAACCTTGCAGTATAGTAACTAGTCAGGGCTCTATGGGGGGATAATTCCCCCCTATAGAGCTCTCTGCTGTCAGTAAAACGCCCAGACCCCCCCCCTTGCAGTATACTCCCGGCCCCCTAGCGTTGGCCGACCCCTTTTTAATTAGTAGGGGCAGGAAGCTGAGCGCAGTACAAGGGCCTGTTCACATCAGCGTTGGCTTTCCATTGCGGGGTTCTGTCGGAGGTAACCCCGCAACGGAAAGTCAAACTGAAACCACAGCTTCCGTTTCTGTCACCATTAGAAAAGTCTACTGCACTATTGATTCCGTCAGAAAAACGGAAACCTGCCGGAATTGTGACGAACGGAAACCATTAGCAATGTTTCCGTCACCATTGTGGTGACTGAAATGGAAGCCGTGGTTTCAGTTTGACTTTCCGTTGCGGGGTTCACCCGACGGAAACCTCAGACGGAACCCCAGAACAGAAAGCCAACGCTGATATGAACAGGCCCTAATCCTTCCCCATAAACCTGCCCCCACTTATTCAAATTATATATATATATATATATATATATATATATATATAGCGCTGAATCCTGTATCCGTCAGGTCAGCGGGACTGACTGATTCAGTGTCAGCGGGCCCTGCAGGATCGAGCTGTTGCCGATCGCATCTAAGTTCATAACTTAGATGTGATCGATATTAGGCGACCTAATGGATTCAGGTCTCAGCGCTATATACAGCTGCTCTGTATACAGGCTACAAAGAAGCTGTATCTCAAAAAGTAACAATAGTTTTCAATAAAAAGTAATTAAAACTTGCACCAATCGCATTGAGATATATATATATATATATATATATATATATATACATATAGTTTTTAAAGGTGTACCCATATTTAAACTGTAACTAAACTTTTATCATGTCATAGTGACATATTTGAAGTTTTCATCGGTGGGGGACCGAGCACTGAGGCCCCCACCGATCGCTAAAATGAAGCAGCAGAAGTGCTCGGGTGAGTGATGTGCCGCTTCATTTATGATCGACTTCCAGCCGAGTGAGCGGTGTACGGATTCATAGACCTTCTATTGAGCCTGTACAAACAGAATTGAAGCAGCACATCGCTCACCTGAGCACTTCTGCTGCTTCGTTTTAGCGACTAGTGGGGGGTCTCATTGTTTGGACCCCACTGATCAAAACTTCTGACGTCAAAAGTTTTTAAAAAAGTTGTTACACTTTAAAGAGAACCTTTCACCTGCCCATAGATGTGCATTTGAGTGCAGCATGCAATGGTCAGGGCTGCACAAACTCTGGGGCACTTTAAAAAAAAATTCCTACCCTCTTTCCTTACTTAGATATCGGTGCCGTAATATTTGGCGCCCTATATTGAAATAACCCCATGAACTGCCAATGGGGCGGTAATTGGCAAGGGGACGTGTAACATCGCTGTGACACTATCCAATCCGCAATGTCAACAGCAAGAGCTGGAGAGAGGAGAGCATGTGCGCGTGCACACACTCTCACTCTTCAGCTCTCGGCAGGCAAGTACAAGACTAAGTGATCTCTCGCGAAAGATCAGTCTTGTCGCCCTTGTCTGCCGAGAGCTAAAGAGTGAAAGCGTGCGTGCGCGCACAGCTCCGATGCCATGAAACAGAAGAAGAAGAATTCACACTCTTCTTCTCCTCTTCTGTTCCTTAGTGGTGGCGGAGCTGCGCGCTCGCGCGCATGCTCTCGCGCATGCGCTCTCCAGCTCTTGCTGTAACACTGTCCGTAGCTGATTGGATAGTGTCACAGCGTTATTACAAGCCCCCTTGCCAATTACCTCCCCATTGACAGTTCATGGGGTTATTTAAATATCGGGCGCCAAATATTACAGCACTGATATCGAAATAACGAAGGAGGCTAGGAAAAAAATGTAAAGTGCCCCAGAGTTTGTGCAGCCCTACCCATTACATGCTTCACTCAGCTGCACATGTATGGGGAGGTGAAAGGTTGTCTTTAAAAGAAAGGTGTTATTTTTTTTTTTCATATGTTTTATTTTATGGGCCTAATTTTTCTAATTATTTTATGTTCCCGAAGGTAACTATTTATTCATATGTTTGTACTTTTGTGGGGGCAGCCATCTTTATTTTTATTTTTCATACTGCTAATTTTTGTTTTGCCGGTTCCGCTGGACCATTTGGACTACGTTGTAAATTCGTTGGACTACTTTGCTTTTTTTTTTTTATAAAATGGCTAAAGTGGATTGTGTGGAAGAGTTGTCATTTCAATAAAATAAATTTCTTTATGTCTGTTTTTTAATACTTCATTACCGCCTTAGTAATGGCTGCTGTCTGATTGAGAGCGTCCATTACTAAGAAGGGGCTTAGTGTTAGCCAGTAATAAGGCTATCACTAACCCCTATTATTACCCCGGTACCCACCGCCACCAGGAAGAGCTGGGTACGATCCAGTACTCAACCATCTGAAGTGAAGGGTACTGGGGTGGCTGCAGCCTGGTACTATCAGGCTAGGAAGGGACAAAAACCATGGCCCTTCCCACCCTGGTGATGCTAGGTTGCTGCTGCTTTATTGTATCTGGCTGGTTATGAAAAATGGAGGGGATTTCACATAATTTTTTTTTCAATTTTTTTTATAAAAAATTATGTGGGGTTCCCCCTATTTTTCATAACTAGCCAGATACAATAAAGCAGCTGCAGCCCAGCATCCCCATGGTGGGAAGGGCCACGTTTTTTGGCCCTTCCCAGCCTGATAATACCAGCCTGCGGCCTAACCGTCGTTTCAGATGGCCAGGTACTGAATCGTACTCGACTCTTCCCGGTATCCCTGGCGGCAGTGGGAACCTGGGTTATAATAGGGGTTAGTGATCGCCTTTTTACTGGCTAATGCTAAGCCCCAGCCTTAGTAATTGAACACTGTCAATCAGACAGCAGCCTTAAGGCCATAATAAAGTATTTTAAAAAAAACAGACATAAGAATTTTTTTTTTATTGAAATCAAAACTCCCCCATGCAACCTTCTTTCACAATTTTTTTTTTAAAGTAGATCATTGAAGCAGTCCAATGAATCTACGACGTAGTCCAAACGGTCCAGCGGAACCTACCAAAAAAAAAGGCCACAGCCTGGTTTAGGCCTGAGGCCTACAAGAGATCGGGAGCACGCTGATGACGTCAACTGCCCGGTACTATGACGTCACTGCATCATGCCGTCCACGCCGGGCCACTGAACTCATTTAAAAATCATGTCAATTAGGTAATATAAAGGGGGCATAGAAGATGTGTTGAACCATTTTCAGTGTTAATGCTGTGTTGCTGATCTATGATACTAAAGTAATACAGTAAAAAGTGTTCTTTAATGTATAGAAAAGATTTAAACAGCACTTTACCAAATAAACAACAAATGTTATCCTATTTAATTTTTTTTATTTATTGCGTGTTTGTTGTGTAAAGCCAGTAATGAGAAAACTCGGATAGATTGGGGGGGGGGGGGTGTCTTTTTATAGTTCGCCTCAGGCAGCAGAGGGGCTAGGTTCACCCCTGAGCGGAACACCCGACTAGAGCAGGGGGGGTGGAGCACTGTCCACAGGGTGTGGTATGGCACTATCTACAGGGGGGTGCGACACTCCTCCTTTGGCCTGCTCTCTCTTCTACCGTTGTCAGAGGGCCGAAGATGATCGCTTCAGGGGCCGCATGTGGCCCGCGTTTTTGGGCCCTTTGGACTACACAGAGGTGTATTTTATGTTACCATGGGAATGCAAAGGTCTGCATGTTACTTTAGACACAGAAGAATTGTAATGACTGGGTAGGGAGACAGACAGGTGAGCCCTAATCTACCCGCCACTCAGTCCCTGCCTAATTGCAACGGCCCGTCCTAGGCGACGGCGTACAACTGGGCGACGGTCCCTACGCTCAATAAGTGCACGACAGACAAACAGACAAGGGTACACAGAAGCTAAGGGAAATAGGGCAGTTGCCCACGGCAACACAGTGAACAACAAGAGTAGTGAAGGAGTCGAGTCAAACCAGGAGTGCACGAGGTACAAATCGCAGAGCAGGAGCGTAGTCAGTAAAACCAGGGTCAAAAATTAAGCAAGGTCAATAATCATAGCAGGAGCAGCAGAGCCAGGAAACAGAAAAGAATCACAGGCAAAGGAGGAGCAGGAAATGCAGGTATAAATAGACAGAGGGCGGGAGCTAGCTCCGTCTGGCCAGGCTGTGATAGGCTCTCCCACTCCTCAGCCTCCCAGCCTGACTGGTAGAAGATCGTGTCACTCTCTCAGACTTAGGAGCAGGTGCAGACTGATTACCCACGGGCGTCGACACAGAAGCTGTATCTGGCAGATCCTTTACAAGAATAGAACATTTTTAATCAAGACCTATTGCAAATTTTCTCTATTTTAATTTTTAGATACATTGGGACAATGAAAAAAAAAAAGTTAAGGGGGATATGGCCATATCTATCACAAGAAGGTAGCAACAAATAAAGACATTAGGAAGGTACAGGTAAAAAAACTTCTAGTACTGCTCGAGAAGGACATCGCAAGTCAGTGATCAGAACAAGGAAATTTGAGAAAGGGTAACCAGAATAATGAAATAGTCACAATACAGGAACATACTGGACTGTTCAAGACAATATATTACCTTCAAATAATTGTTCATCAAATAAGTACAATAGATGACAGATAAATAATTTGTTGACTCAAGTTTTTTTACAGTTTTTTATATAATTGATGGTTGGTTAACAGCTAATTTCATGCAAACATCAGATGACCTTTCCTCCTTATCTGTAATTAATCTGTTGTAAAAGTGTCAAACAGTGATGTTTTAACCAGCCTAAAATTAACGTTTACAGAAATGACAAAGCAATGTGGGGGATGTCTGCTGCCCATTATACATATTAGCAGTTCTCCTCCATGCTCACTTATATTCTGGTCCATTTTACAAAGACAATATAAGTGCTGTCTTATATTTCTTACACAGTCCCAAAACAAATACTGGTCATTAGCACCAGTGTAGGCAGTACCCTGGGTTCTTAATTCACTTAGCCATTCATACCTTGTAAGGTGGAGTTAAGATTACAATATTGGACTGGCAAATTCCAATTTTTTTTTTCTTCACTTCTACCAAGGAATAATTTAGAGGGTCAATTATAATGGGGTTTAATGACCTCCTAGAAATTGTTGGGGGGCAGGGAAGATTCCAGGTGATCAATACTACTGTGCTTTTGATCCCTATGCTTTTTATGGCCTGTCATAACTTTCTTCAAAATTTTTCTGCTGCAATACCTGCCCACCGCTGTTGGATACCAGGTGTGGATAATACTACAGCTAATTATAATCAAAGTAACTTGGTTGCATTCATACCACTGCATGGTGATCAAAATGCCAAGAGTTGCACGCGATTCAGGAATTCTGAGCTTCTTTACTGGAAAAATTATACTATCAAGAATAACACTGAACTTTGTAAGGATGGCTGGGTCTATGATAAGAGTGCATTCTCTTCCACAATTGTAACTGAGGTATGATCTATCTATCTATCTATCTATCTATCTATCTATCTATCTATCTATCTATCTATCTATCTATCTATCTATCTATCTATCTATCTATCTATTTTCCAATATTCCTTTCATTTTAATAATCCTTTAATGTTAATTTCATGCATTTTTGTATTATTACTATTAAAAAAGTGTACCTATACTTTAACCCCTTAAGGACGCAGCCTAGTTTTGGCCTTAAGGCTCAGAGGCCATTTTTCAAATCTGACATATTTCACTTTATGTGGTAATAACGTCGGAATGCTTAAACCTACCCAAGCGATTCTGAGATTGTTTTCTTGTGACACATTGGGCTTCATGTTCGTGGTAAAATTTGGTCGATATATTCAGTGTTTATTGGTGAAAAATTGCAAAATGTAGAGAAAATTTTGTAAAAATAGCATTTTTTAGAATTTAAATGCATCTGCTTGTAAAACAGACGGTTATACCACCCAAAATAGTTACTAGTTCACATTTACCATATGTCTACTTTAGATTGGCATCGTTTTTTGAACATTCTTTTATTTTTCTTGGACGTTACAAGGCTTAGAACATAAACAGCAATTTCTCATATTTTTAAGTAAATTTCAAAAGCCTTTTTTTTAAGGTACCTTTTCAGTTCTGAAGTGACTTTGAGGGGCCTATGTATTAGAAACCCTGATAAAACACCCCATTTTAAAAACTAGACCCCTCAAAGTATTCAAAACAGCATTTAGAAAGTTATTTTAACCCTTCAGGCATTTCACAGTGGAGGTGAAATTTGCAAATTTCATTTTTCTTGCTGAATTTCAATTGTATTCATTTTTTTTTCTGTAACACAGAAGGTTTTACCAGAGAAACACTACTAAATATGTATTGTCCAGATTCTGCAGTTTTTAGAAATGTCCCACATGTGGCCCTACTGCGCTCGTGGACTAAAACACAAGCCACAGAAGCAAAGAAGCACCTAGTGCATTTTGAGGCCTCTTTTTTTATTAGAATATATTTTAGGCAGCATGCCAGGTTTGAAGAGGTGTTGAGGTGCCAAAACAGTAGGAATCCCCCAATAGTGACCCCATTTTGGAAACTACACCCCTCAAGGAATTCATTTATGGTTGTTGTTACCATTTTAACCACACAGTTTTTTCACAGCACGTATTTGAATTGGGCTGTGAAATGAATAAAATTTCATTTTTTCCAATAAAATGTCATTTGTGATCAAAATTTCTTATTTTCACAGGGAACAAAATACCCCATTTTGTTGCCCAATTTGTCCTTAGTGTGGCAATACCCCATTTGTGGTGATAAACTGCCGTTTGGGCTCATGGGAGGGCTCAGAATGAAAGGAGCGCTATGTGTTTGTTGGAGTCCAGATTTTGCTGGATTGGTTTTCGGGTGCCATGTCGCATTTGCAGAGCCTCAGAGGTATCAAAGCAATGGAAACCCACCAGACGTGACCCCATTTTGGAAACTACACCCCTCAAGGAATTCATTTATGGTTGTTGTTGTTAGCATTTTGACAGCACAGTTTTTTCACAACACCTATTTCAATTGGGCTGTGACATTAAAAAAAATGTCATTTTTTCCAATAAGATGTAATTTTTTATGAAAAATTCTTATTTTCACAGGGAACAAAATACCCCATTTTGTTGCCCAATTTGTCCTTAGTGTGGCAATACCCCATTTGTGGTGATAAACTGCCGTTTGGGCTCATGGGAGGGCTCAGAATGAAAGGAGCGCTATGTGTTTGTTGGAGTCCAGATTTTGCTGGATTGGTTTTCGGGTGCCATGTCGCATTTGCAGAGCCTCAGAGGTATCAAAGCAATGGAAACCCACCAGACGTGACCCCATTTTGGAAACTACACCCCTCAAGGAATTCATTTATGGTTGTTGTTGTTAGCATTTTGACAGCACAGTTTTTTCACAACACCTATTTCAATTGGGCTGTGACATTAAAAAAAATGTCATTTTTTCCAATAAGATGTAATTTTTTATGAAAAATTCTTATTTTCACAGGGAACAAAATACTCCATTTTGTTGCCCAATTTGTCCTTAGTGTGGCAATACCCCATTTGTGGTGATAAACTGCCGTTTGGGCTCATGGGAGGCCTCAGAAGGAAAGAAGCTCTGTGTGTTCTTTGGAGTGCAGATTTTGCTGGTTTGGTTTTCGGGTGCCATGTCACATTTGCAGAGCCCCAAAGGTATCAAAGCAATGGAAGCCCACCAGAAGTGACCCCATTTTGGAAACTACACCCCTCAAGGAATTCATTTATGGATAATGTGACCATTTAGACCCAATAGTTTCTTCACAGAACTTATTTGAATTGGGCTGGGAATGAAAAAAAAATATATTTTTTCCAATAATATGTCATTTTAGCTCAAAAAGTCTTATTTTCACAAGAAATAAAATACTCCATTTTGTTGCCCAATTTGTCCTGAGTGCGGCAATACCCCATTTGTGGTGATAAACTGCTGTTTGGGCCCATGGGAGGGCTCAAAAGCAAAGGAGCGCTATTTGTTCTTTAAAGTCCAGATATTGCTGGATTGGTTTTCGGGTGCCATGTCACATTTGCAGAGCCCCAGAGGTATCAAAGCAATGGAAACCCACCAGAAGTTACCCCATTTTGGAAACTACACCCCTCAAGGAATTCATTTATGGGTGTTGTGACCATTTTGACCCCATAGTTTTTTCACAGAACTTATTTGAATTGGGCTGGGAATGAAAACAAAATTATTTTTTTCAAATAATATGTCGTTTTGGCTGAAAATTTCTTATTTTCACAAGAAACAAAATACCCCTTTCTGTTGCGCAATTTGTTCTGAGTGCAGCAATACCCCATTTGTGGTGATAAACTGCCGTTTGGGCCCATGGGAGGGCTCAGAAGGAAAGGACCACCATTTGGCCTACTGGGGATTTTCTAGTGCGAAGTCATGTATGCAGAAGCACCTGAGGTACCAGTACAGTTGAAACCCGCAAGAAGTGACCCCGTTTTAAAAACGACACCCTTAAGGCATTCATCTAGAGGTGTAGTGAGCATTTTGACCGGAGACCTACACCCCATAAACTGTAATGTGGGTTCTCCTGGGTATGGCAATACCCTACATGTGGCTGTTATCAGCTGCCTGGACACACAGCAGGGCCCAGAGGGGAAAGACGAAGGGGGATAAGCTGTGCGGAGTGCGTCAGGGTAAGTAAAATTGGGGTAAATTATAAACCAAGGGATGTATGATAAATTTTAAAAAACACTCTTTTATACAGAGCTCTGGTTATTCGGGACACGGTTCACATTGGTATATTGTGTCATCCCTTATAGCAGACTTTGCATCTCTTTTGACTTTTTCCCTTCTTGCCAGTTTGGGGAACTTCTCCTGGAAAGTGTTGCCGCCCTGGTATGATGCGTGTGGCCCCGCTTCCAGAAGTACTGGGTGCTCCCCCTTCTTGGTCCCTAAAGATTAGGTTCTTGATAATCACCTCTTGAAATTCCAGGAAAGTTCCCGTCTGGCCTGCACATCGACGTAGCACGTACGCATTGTACAAAGCCATCTGTATGATGTGCCCGGCCAGCTTCTTATACCACAACGCATGGCGCTGTAGGGTTTCAGGATTTGATCTGACAACTCCACCTCTCCCATGTACCTATTGTAGTCCAGGATGCAGTCTGGTTTGGGGGTGGCCTTTCCTTCATATATCCTAAATTTGTAGGTATACCCTGATGCACTCTCGCAGCTTATATATCTTCACGCCATACCTTGCCCTCTTACCCGGCAGGTACTCGCGGAATTGAACCCTCCCTTTAAAATGTACCAGGGACTCATCAATAGAAATACACGTCTCGGGGGTGAATGCTTGGGAAAACCGGGCACTGAAACGGTCTAATAGGGGTCTCCGTTTATACAAACGGTCAAAACTGGGGTCACCTCGGGGTGGGCACGGCTCATTATCAGTATAATGTAAGAAGCGAAGTATTGCCTCATTTATTTATTTTTTTAGGTTCCAGTTCAGTTCTGAAGTTGCTTTGAGGGGCCTATATATTAGAAACCCCTATCAAACACCCCATTTTAGAAACTAGACCCCTCAAAGTATTCACAACAGCATTTAGAAAGTTTATGAACCCTTTAGGTGTTTCACAGAAATTTAGAGCAAAGTAGGTGTGAAATTTACATTTTTTTTTTGTCAGAAAATCCTCTTTATACCATTTTTTTTACAACACAAAAGGATTTATCAGAGAAACGCAACTTAATACGTATTGCCCAGATTCTGCAGTTTAGAGAAATATCCCACATGTGGCCCTAGTGCGGTAATGGACTGAAGCACCGGCCTCCGAAGCAAAGGAGCACCTAGTGGATTTTGAGGCCTCTTTTTTATTAGGCACCATGTCCGGTTTGAAGAGGTCTTGTGGTGCCAAAACATTGGGAACCCCCCAAAAGTGACCCCAATTTGGAAACTAGACCCCTTGAGGAATCCATTGTAGTTTTCATGGGGTGCATGCGGCTTTTTAATCAGTTTTTATTCTATTTTTAGGTGGCGTGGTAACTAAAAAACAGCAATTCTACTATTGTTTTTTTATTTTATTTTTTTTACAGTGTTCACCGTGCGCTATAAATGATATATTCACTTTATTCTGCGTGGCGATACTATTACGGCGATACCAGATGTTTATAGTTTTTTTTTATGTCTTATGGCGTTTGCACAATAAAATACGTTTTGTAATAAATCACTCACTTTTGGTTTTACCTTATTCTAAGTGCCATAAAGTTTTTTATTTTTCCATCAATAAAGCCGTGCGAGGACTTATTTTTTGAAAACGAACTGTAGTTTCCATCAATACCATTTTTAGGTACATGCGACTTTTTGATCTCTTTTTATTCCATTTTTTGCGAGGTGAAGTGACCAAACAATTGTGATTCTGGGACGGTTTATTATTTTCTTTTACGGCGTTCACCGTGCGGGATAAATAACGAAATAATTTTGTAGTTCAGGCCGTTACGGACGCGGCAATACCAATTATGTATAGTTTATTTGTTTGTTTATATATTTTTATTAATAATAAATGACTGATAAGGTAAAAAGGGGGATTTTTACTTTTAATACTTTTAAAACTTTTATTTTCTTATTTTTACACATCTTTTTTTAACTTTTTCTTAACTTTATTACTTTGTCCCACTAGGGGACTTGAGGGCAGGAGGCCCTGATCGCTATTCTAACATATGTAGTGCAGTGTATTAGAACTGTCAGCTACTCACTGACAGCAAGCATAGTGGGTCCTGACGTTGTCAAGACCCACTAGGCTTCCGTCTATGGCATAGCCGGACGCCATTGTTTGGTGTCCGGTTGCCATAGTCACCATCGCCGGCCGCTATCGTGTAGCAGGCCGGTGATGGCAGCTTAACCCCTAAAAAGCTGCGATCTCTATAGAACGCGGCTTTTAAGGGGTTAATCAGCGGGGACACAGCGATCGGTCCCCGCTGTAGGAGCTGTGACAGCTGCTGTACGAGACAGCAGCTGTCACAGCTCCTGTATGTGTCGGGAGGACGGCCGAAACGGCCATTACTCCCGAGACGTACTATTCCGTCATGGAGCGCGAACAGGGCGCTTTCCATGACGTAATAGTACGTCACTGAGCATTAAGGGATTAACCCCTTAAGGACATGGCCAATTTTTTTTACATTTCCCTCTTTGCATCCCGACGCTCATAACTCTTTTATTTTTTGTATGACGTAGTTGTATGAGACTTTGTTTTTTGCGGGACAAGTTGTACTTTATGTACGTACCATTTTTTGGTACAAATACATTATCGTTTAATTTCTATAAATTTATAATTAGATTAAAATGCAGAAAAAAAGCAGTTGCGCAGCAGTTTTAACCGATCATCATAAATAATGTTATACATTTGTTGTACAGGTTGTTACGGTCGTGGCGATACCAAATATGTCTATATTATTTCATGTTTTGGGACTTATATTTTAAAAAGTTTATTTATTATAAAAAATGTGTGTTTCTGTGTATTTTATTTACTTTTTATTTATTTATTTACCATTATTATTTTTTTTACATTCATTTAACTTTTTTTTTGAATCCCATAAAGGGATTTATCATTTTGATTTTGATTTTGTAACTGCAATGTACTGGCATAGATCTATATGCTAGTACATTAGCCTGTGTACTGATTGTACACAGGCAGTTGTTAGGGCATACCTCAGTATGCCCTAACAACAGGAAATATGTTCAGACAGCCCTGGGGTCCTTCACTGGACCCTAGGCTGTCTGGCCATATGAGTTGTGGGCTTTGATCGCGTCACAGTTATCTTCTGTGACACGATCAATGTGCAGTCCCCCCTCTTTGAACGCCGCAATCAGCTTTCATCGCGGCGTTCAAAGGGTTAACAGCGGAGAGAAGATGTTTCTCTTCTCTCCACTGTCAGAGCGGGGCCGTGGCTGTGTATTACAGCCGTTGCCCCGCTCTCGATCGCACGCACAGAGACGGCTGTCACACAGGACGAGTATGCTTGTCCTAATGCGCGAAGTGCTCGCCGCTCAGGACGAGCATACTCGTCCTGTATCGGCAACCAGTTAAAGGGGTTTTCCCACGAGGGGCATTCATGACATATCCACAGGAGATGCCATAAATATGTCAGATAGATGCGGGTCCCACCTCTGGGACCCACACCTATCTCTAGAACAGGGCCCCCTAAACCCCGTTCTATCTTTCTCTTTTTCCGCTGTGACTTGTAATTCAGAAACATGTAAATAGAAAACAGCGTAGCTCGCTGAGCTACGCTGTTTACGTAACTCCCATAGAAGTGAATGTCAGTTACAGAAGCAGTGTAGCATGCGTAACTCTGATGGGAAAACCCCTTTAAGTATTCTATGGAGTTTAGGTCTTATTCCAATCATTGTTTTGGGGCTTTTTGAATTTTATACTCCTGGAAAGAGAATTAATTAATTCAATACAAACAAATGTAGGTCTAGCAATAATTTTAGATTATAGTTCAGGGTTTTTCTTCTTTAATGGATGTGCTTATACAGTTTAAAATGTTGTAATCATGTTTTCAGTACGGGACAGTAGTTCCACGGAGAGGCAGGGACTTCTAGCGTCGTACATAACTATGATGCTAGGAGCCCGGCTCACTGCAGTGTGTTCGGTCCGAGACTTGCAGCCGAAATACGTTCCGTCCTTTATGGACCGAACATGCTCGTGTGAATCCAGCCTTAGTTTCTGATCGTCTCTGCTCAGCTTTCCTCGGAAAGCTGAGCGAGCAGTGTACGGACTCAGACTTTCTATGGAGCCGTACACCACTCGCTCAGCTGTCAGAGAAAAGCCGAGCACAGCTGATCAAAAACTAAGATGCACATCGCTCACCTGAGGGGTTCTGCCGCCTCGTTTTAGCGATCAGTTGCGTCTCAGTGCTCAGCCCCCCACGGATCAAAACTTCAGACGTGTCACTATGACATAGCAAAAGTTTTATTAAGGCACTGCTCCCATTCAAACCTGACTCTAATGATCCCCAATGCCCTTCTTTCCCCCATGTCATACACATCATACACCCAGGAACACAGGAATTTCTGAACCTATTTTAGCACTGAAGATCTGCTTAAAGAGACTCTGTCACCACATTATAAGTGTCCTATCTCCTACATAATGTGATCAGTAGATAAAAGTGTTTTTTATTTTGAAAAACAATCAATTTTGAGCAAGTTATGCACAATTTTACATTTATGCTAATTACTTTCTTAATAGACAACTGGGTGTATTTTTACCTTTTTTACCAACTGGGCGTTGTAAAGAGAAGTGTATGACGCTGAGATCACGTATGCTGTCATTCACAGAAACTTTACCGAAGTGTCGGGAGTGATGAATAGACATCGCGTCCTGGCTGGAGGCATTGTCTATTCATTCCCAAGACACTTTGCTATGTTACGAGTACTGCTAAAAATGAATGGAGAGAAGTGTATGACGCTGATTGGTCAGCGTCATACACTTCTCTTTACAACGCCCAGTTGGTAAAAAAAGTAAAAACACGCCCAGTTGTCTATTAAGAAAGGAATTCGCATAAATCTAAAATTCTGCATAAGTTGCTCAAAATTTATTTATTGCATATGAATGGAGGGGTACTGCGCATGCTCGTCCACTTCTTCATTCATTTCTATGGGACTGCTGAGCGCTATCTTCGGTAGCCCCATAGAAATGAATAAGGAAGTGGACGAGCATGTGCAGTACCGCTCCATTCATGGAATGGCACGGTACGCACGTTCCCGTGACCTGTGGGGGTCCCAGTGGTCGGACTCCCACCGATGAGAAATGTATCACCTATCCTGTTAGTAGGTGGTAAATATTGATAACCACTTTACTGGTAAATATTGGAAAACCCCTTTTAAGTTTATTAGAACAGTTTGTCTCCTAAGGAACATCATGATTTTCTGTTGCTTTGTCTGATAACGTATTTTCTCTCCTCTGCAGTGGAATTTAGTCTGTAACCATCGTAAAATGAGACAAGTAGCTCAATCAATTTACATGGCAGGGGTGTTGGCTGGAGCCGTTGTGCTTGGGAGTTTGTCAGACAGGTAATCATCTCATGTAATATGTAGACTATGGACTCCAAATTACAGATCTAGAACCAATTACTGCCACCACCTAAGTATTTATCGTTTCAAGGAACCCCGGACAGTGCCAGCCATTGAAATCTGAGACACTTGAGGGTTATTATAATATGCAGACTACAGGTATCAGAGCAGCATTTTGGAGACAGAGCAGAGTAATCTGATGATAAGAGAGAGTTTGAGACTTCGGAAAACATAGATGAGAAAGAAGTGAAGAATGATGTGTTTGTCTTATTGCTATATTATCATCATATACATAATAAATCATACATACATATCAATTTTGTTTTGATTAGGTTTGGACGAAAAGCCATTCTGATTAGTTCATGCCTAACCATGGCCGTATCTGGCACGTGTGCTGCCTTCCTTCCCAGCTTTGTGACTTACTGCGTTTTCCGGTGCTTGTGCGGAATAGCTTTCTCTGGAATTGTTCTCAACACCATCTCTTTGTGTATGTGTACAGCTATTTTACCTGGAAATCCCAAATAGAAGCGTTTTAAGTGGTTGATCCTTGTTCTTATGTCAGGGATCATTACTATGTATATTGTCTGAAAAATATTATCCTCACACATATGTATATACATTTCAGTTCTTTGTGTAATATACTGATATATATAACAAGTTCTTTGTTCATGTCGGACACACCTATGGAAGACACCGCCCCCTGGAATGCAAAGAGGAGTGTGCAGAAGAATGTATAGGAAAAGTTACAGCTGGGGAGCGAATAGAACTTAAGCAAGTCACACATCTATAGGGAGGGGCATGTGTCTTTTCTGTGTGTGTTTCTTTGTTCTGAATAAAGTTCAGTTCCTCCTGGCTGACATTGAAGCTGTACCACAGACATTTGTGTGGTGTACTTCTCTCCAGGCATGCCTTCAGCTTTCAATTTACAAAGGTGGTTATTCGGTGTGAAATACGGACCTGACATTTGGCACCCCAGATGGGACCTCACTCGAGGAAATATCAAAATCCGGAGAATCGACAATCACAGGGTGAAACAGATAACTCAAAGTTGCCCACTGAAGGAATTTGATCACCTCCGCAATAACACGGTAAGCGAATTGATTTTATAAATCTTCGTCTTATCTGTGTTAGTGGACAGTCTTGTGGCGATCTGTAGAACACTTTTGTTGATTTCCTGGACTATCTCAGGCGACAGAGGTGATATTTTCCGCTGTGAGGTAAAAAACATGTGAGACCTTAGTCGCGCCCGACTAACCATCCTCTGGGTAATTAGGGACTAGATAGAAAATACGCGGGCACAATATATATGTGTGATAAGTCGTGGATAGTATTATAACCTGTCTTATACAGGGGCACGCTTGCATAAGTACATGTGTGATAAGTCGTGGATAGGCACGCGGGCATAAGTACATGTGTGATAAGACGTGAGACGCGGGCACGCGGGGTGCAATGATGCACTGATAAGACGTGTGATAAGACGTGAGACAAAAACACTGATAAGTCGTGTGATAAGGCATGCGGGGTGTATAAACTGAAAAAAAAAAAAACGAAAAAAACAAAAACTGTTAAGTCGTGTATTAAATTGTAAGTAATATAGTGGCCAGACAAGAGAGTTGTAGACCGAAAATTGTTATATAAGTTACGTGTATAATATAGACTGTTAGAATGGATGGTTTACGGTCCATATTCAAATCATCAGGATCACCCGATCCTATTCATGATTTGGTGAAGTGAATGGAAGTTAGTAATAAGAAAGGTATTGTATGTTATATGTATTAGAAAACACAGGACCAGCCGACGCCCGGTAATGGTGTCCGTAACCTCATGTTGAGTGTGTCCTCATTGTGGGTGGGGGAACCCCCCCCCCTTCACAGCTGCGCAATGTGTTTCCAATGGGAGAGGCTGCCCCCCACCACCCACCCCTGATGTGGCCACGCCCGGCCCAACCAAATCAGTATGAAATAATCACCTTGTTAATTTTGTCATTTGTAGTGTTTTTTTTCTATTTACAGAAGTTCCAGTCTAGTTCACTGATGAAACAACACGTCATCATAATATAGAGATGGTGGCCGACAGATTGTACGGTTAAAGATGTGTTTGATACGTAGATAATTCCTATACAATGGTGTGATAAATGATTGCAGATACGTATGTTGTTTTGCCGGCATTGAAAGTGTTAAGATTGTGAGAAGCTGTGAGAAGTTGTGAGAAATGAGTGTGTGACCCCCCTCCCTCTCCCCTGTAGTGTGCTGTGTTTGGGAGGAGGAGGGGGGCTGACTGGGTGCAGTCTGCAGGGCTGATGAGACAAAGGGATTTCAATATGCACTGCTGATATATATATATATATGTAATGTGTACAAACCTAAATAAATTTCTTCTCTTTTGCGCATGCGCTGTTGTTTATAAAAGTTCTGATATTTATGTGTTATGATGTGATCAGATTTCATGTGTTTTGATGTTAATTCAGATGTATTAAACTTTAGATACTGTGAGACACGGGGTTTTGAAAATGTATGTGCCCCCACCGTTCCCTATTTATATATACAGTTTATTGGTTTGCAGTAATTAATGTTATCAGAGATAATATTTTCTGTTTTATTGAATAACTAACTACAATTGTTTTGTTTTTGATTTCACACATGAGTTATGTCATTGTGAAGATCAAATGTATTTTCGTCAGGAAAAAGTCATTTTTGTTTCAGGCTGTTGCACATTACAGGGGGTTAAACTAGTGCCAGACTTTGTTATGTTGAGATGTAGTTTTGAACTCTGCTACATCACTCTCGCAGAGTCCACAAAGGGGGGAATGGTGAAGGGACTGATGAGGTACAATTTTGGTTTGTTTTGAGTTAATTAATTTGGTTTCAGGAGATCTAAAAATGTGTAAGAGACCATCCCCCTCCAGCAAATTTACACAGGAGGCAGAGGTGACGTCACTCACACGAGTCTTTATGGATTTAGATGAGGGAGAAGGCAAAACAAAAATTGTCTGGACATTGTTAATTTGATGTAAAGTTTTTAGGAATGTTTTCTTTTTATTTGTTTTTGTATTAATCAAGTATTTGCAGAATCTGATAAAAGTGAGATTCTCAAAGTATTCTGGATTATCAGATGAGTGTGGGGAAGTGTATAACATTTGGTTTTATTTTAGAGGATGAAGACGCCACCCCTTTGAGATGTTCTATCTATATGTGACATGGGTTTTTAATGTAAATTTGTAATAAAGAGATTTTATTATACAGTATGTACAAGCCGGGATACGAGGCACCAGGTAAATTACCCAGAAACCACTCTCACCTTCTTGTTCATCTCAAGGAGCGGAGCTGGAGGTGCTCGCTGAGGCTGTAACCTGGCAGAAGGTAAGACGGCCGACATTTACACTGGCTCTAGGTACGCTTTTGGCATCGCCCACAATTATGGGCCCATTGGTAGTAGGAACTTTATTGGATCATCGGGTAAGCCAATTGAGAGAGGGAGAGAAGACAGAACTGACAACAAGGGTATGTGCGGCCAGGTATCAGTAAATTGGCTTGTCCCTGGATACAATAATGCCACCACTAGGTTTGTAGCAGCCGGCATGATGTGCGCACGGCATGACATAGGTAAAACAGCAAAGGTACCTGTGAAAAGTGAAGCCCGGCCAGATTACCCGTCCCAGCGACTGCAGAACATACAACTACCCGAGGTAGAAGTGTATGACAAAGTGCTCATGTGTGTAGACCTGTTCTCAGGGGGGGCCTGAAGCCCGGCCTGTATTTTTCCCACTGCAGACCTTGTGTGTAAGTGACGGGGGGGGGGGGGGAACAATGTTATCCCAAGTATTGAACTGGTGTTTGTACAATGATAAGATGTCAGCAGTTCTCTAGACATTGTCCCAAGGTTAGTTTGTTTAATAACTGTATTTAAGAAGTGTTGTGGGAATATTAAATACTGAGGTTAAGTTTTATGTAAAGTTCTGGACCAGCCTTAGCATTGGACTATTAGAGTCATGCGTCAGATAAAAAGGTACAGAAGTGGAATATTCCCATTAGAAAACATTTTTATTTGTTTATTTTTTATTTTTGTTGTGAAAGGGAAATTTTAGAGCAGAGAATTCTGTGCAGTGTATATGTGTATGTATAGATATGTATATAAAGAAGAAGAATCAGTTTGTAAGTTTTAGTTACTGACCAGTGTGAACGTTTAAAATAAATCTGTCATTGTTAATGTTCTCCTTCAAGTTAATTATCTTATTAAGATCAATTACTGATTAGGCTATGAAAAGCTTGTTCTTCACAGGAAGAGTCCAACTGGGAGCGGAAGGCGTGGGAACCAGATTCTAACAGAATGTGGACAGATAAAGGAAGGTAAACCGGTACCACCCAAGGCACTCTTGATGGCTTTTGCATTGATGGTGTATGACCTCACATATGCCCCAAGACTGCAAGGATCGATTTGGTAAGATCTAATTGGTATGTCCCAGGTTTTTACAGCTGTTGCTGCTAAATTCTGTTAGAGCTGTTTGATTTGCCTACAGAACAGTCCTGGCAGACCGGTGCCAACCTTATCATACCCGCCTCCCACGAAGAGAACCGACCTTGAGAGGCCTTCCCAGGTAGAACGAACCAGATTAGAGTAAGAAAAATAGGTTTAAGACGCTTGTCAGATAAACATGTGGAATCTGTGTATCTTTCTGTGAGGTGGAGATGTTCCAGGCAATCAGCTGAGATCAAGGTACAAATCCTGCTGAAAAAGTATCACCAAGTGCAAATGAAATGTACCCAATAATTACACATCTTCTAGGTGCCCTGTCCATTGTAACAGAGAAGTTTTTCCTTTATATAAAGGTGTTTGATGTCATTTAGGGGCCTGACATTATTGTATGTACTTAGAACAACGTTTATAGTGTATGCGGATGATGTTATCACCAGATTAGTATTTATTTTAACAATTGACAAGAGTTGGGGGTCCCCAGCAAGTGCCAGTAAATATGAACTAAAAGACTTTTAACACGATGAACTTTATCACTGAGATGCGGCAGGCACAGCCTGAGCCAGTACAACGCGTTTATCATGAACTGACGGCAGTGTCCCAATTCTAAGCGGCCGCCCAGACAAGTAACTTGCCAGAGGAAGAGTACAGATGCGGAGGGTTTGATAGTCACAATACAACTCCACTAATCCGCCTACGTGGGATCTCACCCCAGACTCACAACATGAGGTGCTATGTACAGCCTGATGACGTAAACTAAAGGAGACGGTGTCGGACAGATGAGAAGGACCAAACCAAGTCCTGAGGACATCAGCAAAGTAAAGACCAAAGACCTGAGTGAATCCGTCAGCAGGATCAAGTGTTTTGATAATTAAGTGACCAGGAGGGGGTAATAATAACTCCCCCACTGGACACCAACGTAGTCTGACTCCACAATTGTGTGGGTTACCCTGAGGGTGACAGTCAGTGAAGAGCAGAAGACAGGAGAAGAAGAAGACGATGGTGTACAGGACTGGCAATGAACTGATGGGACCCGAGACCTGAGGGTGATAGCATGAGATTGGTGATAGCATTATGTTATTAGCTGAGGCCCTATTGTTTATAATGTCTGAGGTTTATAATTATAATGTGTGTAAATATGCCGCGGTGCTGCAAATTACAATCTGAGGAGTTTTATGTGAAGGTGTGAGGTGAAGGTCACTGTGCTGCCCATGACCTGTCATATCTGCAGGGGTAAAGTCCCATTAGGACAGTAAGTGAGAGTGCGACAGTTGTTACCATTAATAAAATGTAGACTGGATTAATATATATATATTACAACCAGCAGTGGTTTGTAGATTATATCAAGACAACCATCCTGTATCCAGAGGAGAATAGGGAAAGTTAGGACCACTCCGACACCTTAGAAGTCCAGGTACAAAGGGGGGTTACTCATCAGGAGTAGCTCGTCTCAAGCTGGTGAAGAAATCCAAAACCCCTACCCGCCTGGTTCGAGTGGTCAGTGGTAGGTTGCTAGGCAAGACTCAGGGATAGAATAATATTTTTAGGGGGGACTGTCAGGGATCATTACTATGTATATTGTCTGAAAAATATTATCCTCACACATATGTATATACATTTCAGTTCTTTGTGTAATATACTGATATATATAACAAGTTCTTTGTTCATGTCGGACACACCTATGGAAGACACCGCCCCCTGGAATGCAAAGAGGAGTGTGCAGAAGAATGTATAGGAAAAGTTACAGCTGGGGAGCGAATAGAATTTAAGCAAGTCACACATCTATAGGGAGGGGCATGTGTCTTTTCTGTGTGTGTTTCTTTGTTCTGAATAAAGTTCAGTTCCTCCTGGCTGACATTGAAGCTGTACCTCAGACATTTGTGTGGTGTACTTCTCTCCAGGCATGCCTTCAGCTTTCAATTTACAAAGGTGGTTATTCGGTGTGAAATACGGACCTGACACTTATAGTATCAATTTTTACAAAAATAGTTGTACGGTTAAAAAAGTAATTTTTATTTTTTTCACATTAATTTTGGCTAACTTTTTTCCTTAAATGGATATTACGGTTTTTAGCAAATAAATGTTATTTTTCATATAATAAAACGTTATACCGTTTTACAACATATTTTATGCAACAATTCCTCCTCTTCAATATCTCTGCAAATGGAAATTTCAGTGGATAAAAAAATTGTACTGGTTATTGTTTCAGATCTGTGGCTTGTAACGAGCTGCGCAGCGATGTATCACATTAAAAGGACAGATTTTTATTTCCTTAGAGTAAACAATGAAAGTTCCTATTGAATGATGGCAAGCAGAGATATTAAAAATCATTAGAAATGAATACAAGTATATTGGAAATGTGTATGATTCTTTTTATTATACAAAGAATAACATTTATTTTCTGAAATTGAATATCCCTTTAAATAAATTAAAAAGGAATTCAGGAACTGTATTATGCGTTTCATTTTCTCCTTATCTAATATTACATTGTGTTTGAAGACAAGGAAGCATTCAGCCTTTTATTCATTTTCTCTTGAAGGTCTAGAATGGACACCACCCAAAGGACGAACTGTGGTTGGCACACTTTTTGCTTATGGTTTTACATGTGGACAGCTTTTTCTGGCAGGGATTGCATATGGAATTCGGGACTGGCGGTGGCTTCAGTTCAGTGTTTCAGCACCGTATTACATCTTCTTCTTGACCTCCTGGTAAGGATATACATTCAATAAATGGGAGCTGGTATTGTTTCTTAGTGAAGATAAGCAAACATGTCAAAATTCTGATGGAAAATGGCCACTCACTTAAATGGGTAGCATATAATACCACCTTTCCCCTTCTGCCACTAAGGCTACTTTCAGGCGAGCGTAATAAGATTTTTTTTTGTGCCATATTATGGATGCAATGCACAGACCTCCCGTGGTACATCAGTAAGCTGTTGGGTCTCACAGAACCAAGATTAGTTTTCACAGTGACGAGGTTACAGTATGGGGAAATTTTGTGGTTGCTAAGGGAGTACAGTAAAGTAAGGAAGACTAAGCTGCAAACGCTTCTATACAGTTAAAGTGCTTTCTCAAGGATAAACTATATAAAAAAAAAAAAAACACCTTCGCTGATCGTATTTATAGTGCTGACGCTACTCTCTAAATACCTGAATCTTCCTATAATATATAAGCTAAGACTTGTGTGAACCTAAAAAAAATATGAAAAATGTGTTTGTTTTTTTTACTGTAATTGGTAAATTAACATCTACATAATTTTTATTAAAGTGTATGGATTTAAAACGCTATGGGGGAGATTTATTAGAAATGGTGCATTGGAAAAGTAAACAGTTACCCATAGTAACCAGTCAGATTCCAGCTCTCATTTTCCAAGGTCCTCTTTTGAATGAAAGCTGCATTGTGATTGGTTGTCATGGGCAATTGAACTACATTTTTTTTGCACCAGTTTTGAAAAACCTTCCCCCTGTGTGTCATGCAAAAAAAAAACGGACTACCTAGAGGCATCGCTGGGGCTTAGCAAAGGAGGGGCAAAACACATCTGGGGCCCCCTAATGCATGTTTGCATACAGAGGCGCATCTGGCGTGGTCAGGCCTATGTAAACAGCGTTGTTTTCTGTGATACCCTGTTTCTATAAGCTTCCGTAGAAGTGAATGGGTGTTACATAAACAGCGTAGCATAGCGGTCTGTGCTGTTTACTTAATTCCATTTACAGTATAGTGCCTCCCCGCACAGTATAATGCCCCCATAGTAGCCCCCGCACAATATAATAAACCAATAAACCCCTTTAGGGGCCCCCACTCAGTATAATGCCCCCATAGTGACCATCAGGGCCGCCATGAGGAATTTCTGGGCCCCATACATCCAAGATGTCTGCCCCCCTTCCATTACCGGGGTTGGGCAATGGAAAGTGTGGCTCTCACGTTTGTACATTATACGCATTAACTGATTTAGGTGCTGATGTCAATTACAGTGAATGAAACTATGGAGCAGGCAGTAACTGGTTAATGCTCTGGATTTTGTTCTATTTAGCCAAAACGTATCCCACTGAGTGGCATAATGTGGGATACGTCGCCCGGGAAATGGCCATGTGGAAAATCCTGAAGTCACTGTCCATAAATGGACAGTGTTGTCAGGGGCTTTCCCAGGGTTGGAGTCCCTGGGCAGAGCTTCTACTAGCGCTCTGCCCAGGGACTCTGGCTTTGCAAAGCCGGAGTCCACAGCCAGAGATTCCAGCCCTTGAGTATCCCCTGACGTCACTTTACATATATGCTCTGTCTGGGGACTCCGGCATTGGGAAGCTCCTGACGTCAGTCCACATATTAATGTCAGGAGCGGTATACGTTTTTTTGTGGAATCTCTCAGGATGGAATAGCAAACTCTACTATGCTATTCCATCCTTCAAAAATAAAGCAAACTGACGTATACCAGCCTGATGGAGGCTAAAAGGACAGAATGGAGCCCTATGAGTTATCGTTTATGTTGTTTATAGTGTACGCTAGGAGATTTTCTCTACAATAAATGTGGAGCAATAACACGATGTGAAGGGGGCGTTAAGAGGGGGAAGCACTTGTGAGGATATAAGGAGCACTAACTTTCTTAAGTTGCCATTAAAGTCCAATGTGTTTTTTCGTAGCAAAAATCTGAGGATTACACTTGGATTTCTGCCGCAGATGTGCCATAAGCGTGTAGCTGATCCGCACGAGAATTAGTCCCATTGTCATTCAAAAGTTGCTTATCCTCGGCTTTTCCGTGCAAAATAAGTCGCATGCTTCTTATTGCTGTGGTGGATTTATTTTCATGGTGCGGACAAATATAAATGTGGAAACATTTTCGCAGCACGTGAACTGGGTTGCGGAAACCTCATATGCATGGGATGCAGATTGTCTTTGAAATCTGTATAAACTCCAACACGTGTGAACGGGGCCTTAGGATGAGTTAAACCTCTGTTAGGCCAAATGCACACGATGCATATTACGTGCAGATTTGCCACATGTATTTTCGTGCAGCAGATCCGCAGTGTAATACATTACCAGCAAAGTAAATGAGAGCTCAAGAAATCTCATCTACACATCGCAGATTTTTTTTGCATATAAATTGACCTGCGGTGCGTATTTTAAAATCTGCAGCAATTTATTTTGCGTTTCCGCTTGCAAATTGTATCTGACCAGTTTAAAAAAAAAAAAAATAACAAGCCCACAGCATAAAACCTGCACCTAAGAATGCACTATTAGGGCTTGTCCACACGTTACGGAAGTGCTGCGTTTTTTCCGTCCGGAATTGTGGACGGAAAATACGTATCAAAATACAGTAGCACCAAAGTGGGTGTGATGTAACAAATCTCATCCACACGCTGCGGAAAAATTCTGACCAGAAATTGACCTGTGGTGCGTATTTTTCAGACCTCAGCATGTTACTTCCTGCTGCGGAAAGTGGACTGAGTTGCTGCATTTTTCAACGGAGATGTCACCATCCCCCAACATTGTGAAAAATGCAGCAAAATATGCACCGTTTTCTGCAGTAAAAAATGCAGGAAATGGTGCGTTTTTCTGCAGCTTTACCCACGGCTTTGATGCAGATTTTCTGCACCAAATTCCTCAACGTGTACGTGTAGCCTTAGGCTGGGTTCACACGACCATGTAACGTCCGTAAAGTACGGAACGTATTTCGGCCGGAAGACCCGGACCGAACACAGTGCAGGGAGCCGGGCTCCTAGCATCATAGTTATGTACGATGCTAGGAGTCCCTGCCTCGCTGCAGGACAACTGTCCCGTACTGAAAACATGATTACAGTACGGGACAGTTGTCCGGCAGCGAGGCAGGGACTCCTAGCATCGTACAGAAGTATGATACTAGGAGCCCGGCTCCCTACACTGTGTTCGGACGTAATTAGTGTGTGTGCACATACCCTAACAGATTTTGCTAGGGATTTGCAGCAACCCTTTGCATTGTAAGGGTATGTTCACACTGCCTATTTTCAGCCGTAAACAACCCGAAAAACTGCTAAAAATACGGAGGCTGGACGCCCCCAAAAATCTGCTGATTTATTTCAATGGGAAAAAAGGTGTTTTGTTCCCACGGGGCATTTTTTTACGCGGCTGTTTGTAAAAACAGTGCGTAAAAAAAAACCCGTAAAAAAGAAGTGCATGTCCCGTCTTGAAAAGTTTTTGGAGCTGTTTTTCATTCTCTAAATAGAAAAACAGCTTCAAAAACGGCTGTAAAGAACGCATCACAAAATGATAGATGCATAAAAAAAACGGCTGAAAATCAGGGGCTGTTTTCCCTTGAAAAGCTCCGTATTTTACGGACGTTTTTTGTTTGCTGTGTGAACATACCGTAAAGAGTAAAATACGTTCAAATTCTGCAACATAATAGGCATGCTGCTGATTTAATAATCAGCAGCACATTCTAAATTTTGCATGGGGTTTTAAAGGGAATGTGTTGCCAGAAAAACATGTTTTTTTTTTAAAAATTAAACATTTAGTGTGTGGGTGATTAAACATTGTTCAAATTTTTTTTATTTTTTTCGCGAGTCAGGAAATATTATAAATTATTCCTAATTTATAATACTACCCATTTTTGGTCACTAGATGGAGCTAGTTCCCAAAATTGCTGCATTGCAACATTGGGTTAAAAGCCCTCGCTCTAGTGAGCTCTCAGCATCCCCCCCTCCTTTATCCTGGCTAGTGCCGGGATAAACGAGGGGTTTGAAAGGTTTAACCTCCTACACTGTGTGTCGCCATTTTTTGAGGTAACCCACAGTGTAGTAGGTTTACATACAGTAGTAAACACACACAAACACTAACATACATTGAAATCTCTTACCTGCTCCTGCCGCCGCGGCTCCCTCCGGCCCGTCCGCTCCGTTTGCTGCCGCTGTTCCATGTGCACAAGTCCGGAAGCCGCGACCGGAAGTAGTAATATTACTGTCCGGCCGCGACTTCCGGTCCACAGGAAAATGGCGCCGGACGGCGCCAATTTTGAACAGGACTGTGTGGGAGCGGCGCATGCGCAGTTCCCACACAGACGCCGTACACGGCAGTCAATGGGACGGGAGCCGTTCGCAGTCTCTATGGGACTGTGGCTGCCGTATTCCATGTCTGTGTGTGTCGTTAATCGACAC
Source organism: Rhinoderma darwinii (assembly GCF_050947455.1). Lineage (NCBI taxonomy): Eukaryota > Metazoa > Chordata > Amphibia > Anura > Rhinodermatidae > Rhinoderma > Rhinoderma darwinii. Next base: position 2,097,712 of record NC_134695.1, read on the forward strand.
ACACAGAAATGGAACAAAAAATGGCAGCCCCCATAGGGAAGAAAAAGTGTAAAAATAAGAAACAGTAAAACACAAACACACAAATGAATATAAACGTTTTTATTAAAGCACTAACATCTTTAACATATAAAAAAATTATTTGTGATGACACTGTTCCTTTAAAAATGAGTTAGGGCTTATTCAGATGAACGTGTTATATGTCAGTGTGACGGCCGTTGTTTTTACAGCCGTCACATGGTTGCATGTATTTCCATGGGGCTGTTTACACAGTTGTTGTTTTAACGGACCGTGTAAGGGGCCGTGAAAAAATAGTACATGTCCCATTTATGTCTGTTTTTACAGATCCCTCAATAGACTCAAGCCTATGAGGGATCCGTGAGAATGGGTCCCACACTGGTGCAAATTGGCCATTTTGCACACGTTCGTGAACATTTGTAGTGAATTTTCAGTGCGCAATCCGCACAAGAAATAGGAGACAAATCCGCCACTTCTGAAGTGGCCTTGATGAAACATCTATGTTCGGTCCGTTTTATATGGACCGTATGTCGGCAGTATTTCCCGGAACGACCACAGTTCAGGGAGCCGGGCTCCTAGCATCATAGTTATCTATAAAGCTAGGGGTCCCTGTCTCTCGGCAGGAATACTGTCCCCGATCCTGTACTGAAAACATGATTACAGTACGGGACAGTTTTCCAGCGGAGAGACAGGGACACCTAGCGTCATAGATAACTATGTTGCTAGGAGCCCGGCTCCCTGAACTGTGGTTGGTCCGAGAAATATGGCCGATACACGGTCCATATAAAACGGGCCGAGCACGGCCATCTGAATAAGGCCTTAGTCTATTTACACAGTGCGGTCAAATCACATTATTTTGCAAAATGGCAACAAAAATGTGATTTTACCGCACTTTGACTATAGCCTAACAGCACTGTTTTACCATGTGTTGTACCCTTTTTTTAATGCAATTTTCATAATCGCGGCACACATCACGTGGTTTTGCCGTGATTTTTAAAAAACGCTGCAAAACTGCACCATTTTTTGTGGAATCAAAAATCGCGGCAAAAAAAACGCTAGGAAAACAATTTTAACATACTTTATATAATCAAGTTATATATAATGAAGTGGGGTCAGGAGGAATGGGAAGCAGGATGGAGAGAGGGACACACTCACCAGCCTGCAGGTCCAGTCCGCGGTGTAGAGATGGAGCTGGCGGGGGGCAGGATCTCTCCACACGGAGCTTCTACATGCTGAATCTTCCCCTACTGTAAGTCCTCTCAGTGCCCCAGCGCTATTTACTTTAGAGTAAGGAACGGGCCCTATTACATTGCAGGGTCCGTTCCTTTCTCCAAGTGACTAACGCTGGGGCCCCCAATGAAATGTGTAAAGTTGCTGAGAAGCGACGGGCCCCTATTTTTCATCATTCTGGCCGGGCCCCTGATGGCAGTACCAGCTGTTCATAGCGGCCCTGGTGCCCATCATACAGTATAATGCTCTTATAGTGCCTTCCCACACAGGATAATGCCCCCATAGCTTGCCCTCACACAGTAGAATTCCCCTATAGCTCCTCCCACACAGTATAATTCCCCTATAGCTGTCGCCACACAGTATAATGCATTTATAGCTGCCCCCACACAGAATAATGCCCTGAAAGCTGCCCCACACAGTATAATGCCCCTATTGTTTCCCCCACATAGCTACCCCCACACAGGATAATAACCCTATAGTGCCTCACACACAGTATATTGCCCCCACACCTGCCCCCATACAGTATAATTGTAAAGGATCTGCTAGGCACAACTTCTGTGTATACGCCCATAGGTAATCAGTCTGCACCTGAGTCTATGTCTCTGAGACTGACTCCATCTTCCACCACTCAGGATGGCAGGCTTAGGAGCGGGAGAGCCGATCGCAGCCTGGCCAGACGGAGCTAGCTCCCGCCCTCTGTCTATTTATACCTGCCTTTCCTGTTCCTCCTTTGCTTGTGATTCTTCTCGTGTGGTTTCCTGGCCCAGCTACAGCTTCTAACTATTTGATCCTGCTCCACACTGACCCTGGCTTACTGACTACTCTCCTGCTCTGCGTTTGGTACCTCGTTCACTCCTGGTTTGACTCGGCTCGTTCACCACTCTTGTTGCTCACGGTGTTGCCGTGGGCAACTGCCCCATTTCTCTTAGCTTTGTGTACCCTTGTCTGTTTGTCTCGTGCACTTACTGAGCGTAGGGACCGCTGCCCAGTTGTACCCCGTCGCCTAGGGCGGGTCGTTGCAAGTAGGCAGAGACAGAGTGGCGAGTAGATTAGGGCTCACTTGTCCGTTTCCCTATCACCATCATTACAATAATGCCCTATAGTGCCTAACAAAAAAATAAAATAAACTCCCCTAAACCCATTTCCATGACAAGTGGAGGAGATCCCTCCACTACTCCACCCTATGCAGTGTGTGGCTCCTTGCTCCAGCACTGGATTCAACTGTATCTGCATCCTGAGGCCGCAGATACAGTTGAGACAAGGACACACCACTGCTGGGGGACCGCCCAGCCCACCCATGGGTCCCACCATATCAGAGGCCCCAGGGCCACCGAACCCCTGCTAGTTATGCCTTTGGGACTACCGTAATAAATAAGAAGTTATAGCTGTAAAGGCTGTACATGCATAAAATTACTAAACAAAGTCTGTTTGGTTGCTTAGTCTCACACTACATTGTCTGTACCCCTTTTTACATTGAAGCCCATCTGGCGATCAGCTGCAGGAGAAGTTCAGCTGAATATCCTTGTAGTGTTACATGCCGCTCATTTAAATGAATAGCCGACCATGTATTATATGGATGGGCAGAGTCCACTAGAGACACTCCACCCTGGCTAAGAAAGGGGTACCCCTCTCTATAACGTTTATATGTCCTCAAAGGGGATATGGTAAGGTTTAGTTGTGAGATAACCCTTTAATGGTATTTTACACTTTATTCTAATACACTACATCACCAAAGAGTTCAATGCTATTATTAAAACCATATTTTCTGTTTCAATATGTCTTTATTAAACAGTTGAGACATCAGAAAATATATGTGAACAGTTCTACTCGCAGGTAGAAGTAAATAGTTAGTTTCAAATAATAATTAAATCGTTAATTCCTATAAGTTTTAACATTTTGAGAAAATGGGATTCAAAATAATATAGATAATAAAAGAAAGGTAAATAAAATAAATGTTGTGAAGAACGTATACAGGTCATAAAGAAAAAATAAAATGTATACAACAGACAACGTATGAGCTCCCACTAGAAAGGGAGAGGTACGGCATATACAGAGTTATTCCAACACATCCAATCTGTACAGAAGCGGTCATGTCTTTGTATGCTACAGGCATAAATATATTCATATCAATCAAGAAGAGGCCGTACTGCAGACCAAAAATAAAATAAGGGGAGGCCTCCATGACTGAAATAGATGGGAGGGACTCAGAGTTGGCTGGCCTATGTGAGATTAGGTTAAGGATAGGAGGAGGGCTTGGGGGATTAGGGGTGGGGATTGAAGGGGATGTACCTGTTTCCTGTTGTGCTCTTCCCTCTCTTCACCAGGACACAGAAGCAGAAGCATGTCTTACATCCCTGCTGCATCTGACGAGGAGGCGATGGAGCTGCTGCGGGCCGCGGCAGCCTCTCAGGGTCCTGGATGGTTTGGAGCACGAGTGGCGACGCTGCTGCAGGGACAAGCGGGCGCTCCGGTCCAGGAGCGGGCAGAGTCGTCCGGAGCTGGCGTGGAGCGCTCCACCATGCCGGGGGTCTCGGGGCTGCTGGAGCAGGCCGAGGTACAGGACCGGCGTGCCAGGGGGACGGGCAGGAGAAGAGGAGAGCCCGTTTCCCCCGTGACTCAGGCCAGGGCTGGCACTCCCGGCACGACGCCCGCACGGCTGAGTCCGGAAGACATCCCGCGGGCGCGGCGGCGCAAGAGGAGCCCCTCAGTGGACCCTTCAGGCCAGACCCCAGGGCGGCCTGCCGCTGCTCTTTCGTCTGGTCCTGGGAGGAATCCCAAAACGCGGCAGCGCCCGGCAGCGGCGAGGAGGATGCGGCCTTCACTACCGGCCACACCCCCGCCTTCTTCTGTACGTGGCGGAAGGGCAACGGCGAACCTGCATGGTGATGTGCCAGCCAGAGAGTCGGCTCATGGTGACGACGAGCGGGCAGTGGAGGTGGACGCGAACAGAGGACGCAGGATGAGGTCGGTGGTTCAAGTGCCAGGGACGGAACAGCGTGGAGCTGGTTCAGCAGGACGGATGAGGCAAGAACTGGAGCTCGGCCAATTGGATGATGCGATGTCGCCCCCCCCTTTTCCCCGTGCACACACTGCCAATGCGGACAGCGCCAGAGGGAGTCCAGAGCATTGGAGGACGGTGAGCGGCGGGCCTCTGCACGTGGACATGGGGGTCCGGCTGACGGGTTCACAGCCCCTGGGCAGCCTGGTGAGTTGACACCTACGTTACCTTTTCCAGCTTTATTGATGTCGGGTATCGGCGTAGAGGGTGTCGCGTCGGCTGGCGTCACGGCGGAGTCGGGGGCCCCGGGGTTACAGGCGGGTGCAGGGGGGGATAGTTTGGCGGGGTTAGTGGGTTGTTTAAAGGTGTTGGTGGGGCAGCTAGGCGGTTTCCCTACCCAAGAACCGGCAGGCGTGGCGCCGGCCGCGGTGTGGGGGGGCAGTAGTGGTAGCGCTCCGGTTTTTCAAACCGGAGGGGGGTTAACCGCGGGGGCAGCGGTTGCAGTGGCGGCGGCGGTTCAAACAGACTTGCCAAAGGAAGTGGATAGGGTGCGTCTGGATGATCGCGCACGCGGGGAGGTTTACGTTTGTTACGAGGGCCCGTTAGGGGCGCATTTGAAGCAGGAGGTAAAGGAAAGAATTTGGAAAGATGAGTATGTGGAGATCTTTTCCCTGCTTCCGCTGGAGAAGTTTAAGTTGGATAAGGTGAAGCGGGATGAAACAAAAAAGGAGGAGGAAGAAAAGAGACGGTACAGGTTGATTCCAAAAACATACGTCAATTGGATGCAGGCTTTTGCAATTTTGGCGAGTGTTATTGGAGAAAAGGCGCCGGATAATTGTTCCGGCTTGTTTTGTTATTTGGATGCGGTGGGGGAGGCACATCGTGTTTATGGGGGCCAGGCTTAGCTTCGTTACGATGAACAGTTTCGGCAGCGGAAGGCGGTGCGGCCAAATATACGGTGGGATCATAAGGACATAGCCTTATGTTTGAAAGTGACGGCACTTTATAAGCAGGGGTAGTCCTTTCCCGGGAGCGGGAACGCAGCAGGAACTTCCGGCGGAACTAGTCAGGCCTCAGGTTCCAAATTTGGGACGTGTTGGCAGTTCAATGAGGGGCAGTGTAAATTTGGAGCAGCGTGTAAATTCAAGCATGTGTGCTCACACTGCAGCGGGCAGTCGCATGGAGCGTCCAAATGTTTTAAAAAGGGTAAACGACAGGGGGGAGCCAGCGGTGCGTCTGGTTATGGGGGAGACTCCGGTGAAGCTCATAAAGATGGCCCCCTTTCTAAGTAAATACCCCAATAAGGAGGGGGCGCGGTTGATTAGTTTAGGTTTTGGTTTCGGTTTCGTTATTCCACCCCCTTCGCATGAGGTCCGTTTCACGCGGCGCAACCTTAAGTCGGCATATCAGCATGCGGGGGTAGTCTCGGAGAAACTACGGAAAGAAATTGATCTGGGCAGAATGGCGGGCCCTTTTAGCACGATCCCAGTTCCGGGTTTGGTGGTGTCGCCGTTAGGGGTGGTTCCGAAACGGGAATGTAACAAATTCCGGCTCATTCAGCATTTGTCCTTCCCAAAAGGGGCGTCGGTTAATGATGGCATCGACCCGGATCTCTGTTCCGTGGTTTATACGTCGTTTGATGCGGCGGTTGCGTTGGTACGTGGTTACGGAAGAGGAGCTCTGATGGCGAAAACCGATATTCAAGCGGCGTTCCGTTTATTGCCGGTCCATCCGGACAACCAGCGGTTGTTGGGATGTTATTGGGAAGGGGGGTACTACATTGATCGCTGCCTTCCCATGGGTTGTTCGTTGTCGTGCGCGTATTTTGAGGTTTTTAGTTCTTTTTTTGGAATGGGTAGTTAGGGAGGTCGCCGGGGTGGAGTCAGTTATTCACTATCTCGACGATTTCTTGTGTGTTGGCCCGTCGCGTTCGGGGGTTTGCGCAAATTTATTGGAGACGGTCAACTGGGTGTCGCGGGAGTTCGGGGTGCCCTTGGCTCTGGAAAAAACTGAGGGTCCAGTGACGACCATTTGTTTTTTGGGAATTACAATTGATTCCATAGCAATGGAGTGCAGATTGCCGGAGGATAAGTTGGGGGATTTGCGGTTAGTAGTGGAGTGAGCGTGTCGGATTAAGAAAATTACACTACGAGAGTTGCAGTCCCTATTGGGGAAGTTGAATTTTGCTTGCCGCATCATGCCGATGGGCAGGGTTTTTTGTCGGCGGTTGGCAGCGGCGACGGCGGGGGTTGGGGAACCCCACCATTTCATTCGTCTGGCGGCGGAGCACAGGGAAGATTTGCGGGTCTGGCTCCATTTTCTGGCACAGTATAATGGGCGCTCTCTTTGGATGTCCCGGGCGTTGGATAGCTTCGATTTGGAATTGTTCACTGATGCGTCCGGGGCGGTGGGGTTTGGGGCGTTCTTCAAAGGTCAATGGTGCTCGGGAAAATGGCCGGTTGCGTGGGTGGAGGCGTGCCTGACGCGTAACTTGGCCCTACTCGAACTGTTTCCCATCGTGGTGGCAGTCACCATCTGGGGAGACAGGTTCCGGGATAAAAAAGTGAGTTTTCATTGCGATAATCTGGGTGTGGTGATGGCTATAAATAATACTTTGGCGTCGTCCCCTCCAGTGGTTCGCTTGTTGCGTCAGTTGGTGCTTGCCTGTTTGAGTTTAAATGCGTGGGTGGTGGCGGTGCATGTTCCCGGGGTGGAGAATTGTATTGCTGATGCGCTTTCTCGCTCGCAGTGGGATCGTTTCCGTCAGCTGGTCCCGGACGCGGAGTTAACGGGGGTGGACTGTCCCAGTCATCTGTGGGAGCTGGTATCCAGGCGGCAGGTGCCTTGATACAACGTTCGCTGGCCGGTGCGACGTGGTCGTCGTATGCTGCTGGATGGAGTCAATGGGAAGAGTGGGTGAGATCTTTGGGTGATGTGTGCTCTGATGACGATAGGATGGTGGCCTTGCTGTTTTGGTTGGGGGACACGTTTGCCCGGGGTTGCACGGTCGCTAAGGTTAATCGCTTCGTGGCGGCTATTGCTTTTGGTTGTAAATTACGGGGGTTAGTGGACATCACGAAGCGTTTCTTGGTGGGCCAGGCATTGAAGGGGCTGAGACGGGGTGTAGTGGTGAGAGATAAGAGGCGTCCCGTGTCATTTCAATTGTTGTGTTCGCTGGAGGTGGTGGTGTGGCAGGTGTGTCGTTCAGTGTACGAGAGCAAGCTTTTTCGGTTGGCTTTTGCGTTAGCCTTTTTTGGAGCTTTTCGGGTAGGGGAATTGGTTTTGCCTAGTACGGTAAAAGCGGGGGGCTTGCTGCAGGATAATGTCGATTTGTATGAAGACAGGGTGGAGATAGTGTTGCGACGGTCGAAAACGGATCAGGGGGGGCGGGACGTCGAGTGGTTTTGTTGGCGGTGCCAGGAAATCCGGTTTGTCCAGTGTTGTGCACCAAGGAGTACTTGGTGGTGTAATGGCAGGGGGTAGGGAGACGGACAAGTGAGCCCTAATCTACCCGCCACTCTGTCCCTGCCTACTTGCAACGACCCGCCCTAGGCGACGGGGTACAACTGGGCGGCGGTCCCTGCGCTCAGTAAGTGCACGACAAACACGACAAACATACAAAGGAACACAAGCAAGAAAAAGGGGTCGTTGCCCACGGCAACACCGTGAGCAACCAGAGTGGTGAACGAGCCGAGTCAAGCCAGGAGTGTGCAAGGTACAAAACGAAAAGCAGAAGAGTAGTCGGTAAGCCAGGGTCTGTATGGAGCAGGATCAAAAATAGCAGGAGCTGTAGCTGGGCCAGGAAACCACAAGGAAAGAATCACAAGCACCGAGGGACAGGAAGTGCAGGCTTAAATAGACCGAGGGCGGGAGCTAGCTGAGTCTGGCCAGGTTACGATAGGTTCTCCCACTCCTAAGCCTGCCAGCCTGAATGGTGGAAGCAGGAGTCAGTCTCAGGGATGTATTCTCAGGTGCTGACTGATTAGTTCTGGGAGTTAACCCCGAAGCTGTGCCTGGCAGATCCTTTACAGTACCCCCCCTTTTATGAGGGGCCACCGGACCCTTTCTAAGTGGACCTGGCTTACTGGGGAAACGCAGGTGGAACCTCCTGACCAATACCCCAGCGTGAACATCCCGGGCGGGTACCCAAGTCCTCTCCTCGGGCCCGTATCCTCTCCAATGGACCAGGTACTGGAGGGAGCCTTGCACCATCTTGCTGTCCACAATCCTGGCCACCTCGAATTCCACCCCCTCAGGGGTGAGGATGGGAACAGGAGGTCTCCTCGAGGGAGCCAAGGACGGGGAGCAGCGTTTGAGGAGGGAGGCATGAAACACGTCGTGTATCCGGAAAGACGGGGGTAACTCCAGCCGGAAGGAGACAGGATTGAGGACCTCAATGACCTTATACGGCCCAATAAACCGGGGAGCAAACTTCTTGGACGGAACCTTGAGACGCAAGTTCCTAGACGACAACCACACCAGATCCCCGACCATAAACAGGGGCTTAGCAGAACGTTTTTTATCAGCCTGAGTTTTTTGTACGCTCTGGGACACCTCTAGGTTTTTCTGAACCTGGGCCCAGACTGTGCACAGTTCCCGATGAACGACCCCTACCTCGGGATTGTTGGAACTACCAGGTGAAACGGAGGAGAACCGTGGATTAAACCCAAAATTACAAAAAAAAGGAGAGACCCCTGATGAGTTACTGACCCGGTTATTAAGGGAAAATTCGGCGAGGGGAATGAAAGAGACCCAATCAAATTGACAGTCAGAGACAAAACACCTTAAGTATTGTTCTAGAGATTGATTAGTCCTCTCCGTTTGGCCGTTGGTTTCAGGATGGAAGGCAGAGGATAAGGACAGATCAATCCCCAACTCATACAGAAGGCTCTCCAAAACAATGAAACAAATTGAACCCCTCTGTCCGAAACAATATTGACAGGGACCCCATGGAGACGCAGGATGTGTTTGACAAACAAGGTAGCCAATGTTTTGGCGTTGGGTAGTTTCTTGAGGGGCACAAAGTGGCACATCTTACTGAAGCGGTCCACCACCACCCACACCACCGACTTGCCTTGGGATGGAGGCAAATCGGTGATAAAATCCATGGAGATATGTGTCCAAGGTCTCTGGGGAATGGGCAACGAACGCAGTAAGCCCGCTGGTCGGGACCTGGGAGTCTTGGACCTAGCACAAACCTCACAAGCGGCGACGTAGGCCTTAATGTCTTTAGGCAACCCAGGCCACCAATAATTTCTGGTAATGAGGTGTTTGGTACCCAGGATGCCTGGATGGCCAGATAGTGCGGAGTCATGATTTTCCCTAAGTACCCTTAGCCGGAATTGCAGGGGAACAAACAGCTTGTTCTCAGGAAGGTTCCCGGGAGCTGCACCTTGATCAGCAGCAATATCAGAGACTAAATCAGAATCGATCGAGGAAATGATTATACCTGGAGGCAAAATACAAGCAGGATCTTCCTCCGAAGGAGGGCTGGCCATGAAGCTACGCGACAGTGCATCAGCCTTAATATTTTTAGACCCAGCCCTATAGGTAACCAAAAAATTGAATCTGGTAAAAAATAACGCCCATCGAGCTTGTCTCGGGTTTAAGAGGCTCTGTCACCAGATTTTGCAACCCCTATCTGCTATTGCAGCAGATAGGCGCTGCAATGTAGATTACAGTAACGTTTTTATTTTTTAAAAACGAGCATTTTTGGCCAAGTTATGACCATTTTTGTAATTATGCAAATGAGGCTTGCAAAAGTCCAAGTGGGTGTGTTTAAAAGTAAAAGTCCAACTGGGCGTGTATTATGTGCGTACATCGGGGCGTTTTTAATACTTTCACTAGCTGGGCGCTCTGAAGAGAAGTAACATCCTCTTCTCTTCAGAACGCCCAGCTTCTGACAGTGCAGATCTGTGACGTCACTCACAGGTCCTGCATCGTGACGGCCACATCGGCACCAGAGGCTACAGTTGATTCTGCAGCAGCATCAGCGTTTGCAGGTAAGATCGACTTACCTGCAAACGCTGATGCTGCTGCAGAATCAACTGTAGCCTCTGGTGCCGATGTGGCCATCACGATGCAGGACCTGTGAGTGACGTCACAGATCTGCACTGTCAGAAGCTGGGCGTTCTGAAGAGAAGAGGATGTTACTTCTCTTCAGAGCGCCCAGCTTGTAAAAGTATTAAAAACGCCCCGATGTACGCACATAATACACGCCCACTTGGACTTTTACTTTTAAACACACCCACTTGGATTTTTGCAAGCCTCATTTGCATAACTACAAAAATGGTCATAACTTGGCCAAAAATGCTCGTTTTTTAAAAATAAAAACGTTACTGTAATCTACATTGCAGCGCCTATCTGCTGCAATAGCAGATAGGGGTTGCAAAATCTGGTGACAGAGCCTCTTTAGCCTCCGGGCAGATTCTAGGAAAACCAGATTCTTGTGGTCAGTAAGGACCGTTACCTGGTGCCTAGCCCCCTCCAGGAAGTGGCGCCACTCTTCAAATGCCCATTTAATGGCTAAGAGTTCACGGTTGCCAATATCATAGTTACTTTCAGTTGGCGAAAACTTCCTGGAGAAGTAGGCACAGGGGCGGAGATGGGTGAGGGACCTGGTACCCTGGGACAAGACAGCCCCCACTCCCACCTCAGATGCGTCAACTTCCACGATAAATGGCTCCATTTGGTTGGGCTGAACCAGCACCGGGGCCGAGACAAAGCACTTCTTAAGGACCTCAAAAGCCTGGACAGCCTCAGGAGGCCAGTGGAGGAGATCAGCACCTTTGCGAGTGAGGTCCGTAAGGGGCTTAGCGATGACCGAGAAGTTAGCAATAAATCTCCTGTAATAATTAGCGAACCCCAAAAAACACTGTAACGCCTTCAGGGAGGCAGGTTGGACCCATTCCGCCACAGCCTGAACCTTGGCGGGGTCCATGCGGAATTCATGAGGAGTGAGGATTTGACCCAAAAATGGAATCTCCTGTACCCTAAACACACATTTTTCGGTTTTGGCAAACAGTTTGTTTTCCCGAAGGACCTGGAGCACCTTCCTGACATGCTCAATGTGGGAGGACAAGTCCTTGGAAAACACCAGTATGTCATCAAGGTACACTACCAGAAAAACCCCCAGGTAATTTCTCAAAATCTCATTTATGAAATTCTGGAAGACCGCAGGGGCATTACACAACCCAAAGGGCATGACGAGGTATTCGAAATGGCCTTCGGGCGTGTTAAACGCAGTCTTCCACTCATCCCCCTCTTTGATGCGAATAAGGTTATACGCCCCCCGTAGATCCAATTTAGAAAACCATTGGGCCCCCTGAACCTGATTAAAGAGATCAGGAATCAAAGGAAGGGGATACTGGTTCCTTACCGTGACCTTATTCAGGCTACGGTAGTCAATGCATGGCCTAAGACCACCATCCTTCTTCCCCATGAAGAAGAAGCCAGCATCTACCGGAGAAGAAGAGGGACGAATGTAACCCTTGGCCAGGGATTCCTGGATATACACTCTCATAGCTTCACGTTCGGGACAAGAAAGATTAAATATCCTACCCTTAGGAAGCTTAGCTCCTGGTACCAATTCGATAGCGCAATCGTATTCCCTATGAGGAGGTAACACTTCGGAGGCCTCCTTAGAGAAAACATCAGCGAAGTCCTGAACAAACTCGGGTAGCGTATTCGCCTCCTTAGGGGGAGAAATAGAATTAACAGAAAAACATGACGTACAACATTCATTACCCCATTTGGTTAGCTCCCCAGTGTTCCAGTCAAACGTGGGATTATGCAACTGAAACCAGGGAAGACCTAGAACCAAATCGTACGATAATCCCTGCATTAACAGTACAGAGCATTGCTCCAAATGCATGGAGCCAACAAGGAGTTCAAAAACAGGGGTATGCTGTGTAAAATAACCATTAGCAAGAGGAGTGGAGTCGATACCCACTACCGGGACAGGTTTAGGCAAATCAATCAGAGGCATAGCAAGGGACATAGCAAATTCCACAGACATGATATTAGTAGAGGACCCTGAATCCACGAAGGCACTGCCGGTAGCAGACCTACCACCAAAAGAGACCTGAAAGGGAAGCAAGATCTTAGTACGTTTCATATTTACGGGAAATACCTGTGCGCCCAAGTGACCTCCCCGATGATCACTTAGACGCGGAAGTTCTCTGGCTGCAATCTTACGCTTAGGACAGTTGTTCACTTGATGCTTGTCGCCCCCACAGTAGAAGCAGAGACCATTCTTCCTGCGGAATTCTCTACGTTGTTGGGGGGACACGGAGGCCCCGAGTTGCATAGGTATCTCTGAATCTTTCGGGGAGGAACGAAGCAACGGAGCTTCGGGAGGCATCATGGGGGAGTCGGAGGAGAAAACACAAACGTTCACGTTGTCGTTCCCTGAGACGTCGGTCAAGTCGTACCGCTAAAGCCATAACCTGGTCTAGGGAGTCAGAAGAGGGATAGCTAACTAGCAGGTCTTTCAGGGCATTCGACAGACCCAACCTAAACTGGCACCTTAAGGCAGGGTCATTCCACCGAGAAGCTACGCACCACTTCCGAAAGTCAGAGCAATACTCCTCAACAGGTCTCTTACCCTGACGTAAGGTCACCAGCTGACTCTCGGCAAAGGCAGTCCTGTCAGTCTCGTCATAAATAAGTCCGAGAGCAGAAAAGAAACAATCAACGGAGGAAAGTTCAGGGGCGTCAGGAGCCAAGGAGAAGGCCCACTCTTGGGGCCCTTCCTGGAGCCGGGACATAATTATACCCACCCGCTGGCTCTCAGAACCTGAGGAGTGGGGCTTTAAACGAAAGTAAAGCCTACAACTCTCCCGAAAGGAGAGAAAAGCCCTCCGGTCCCCTGAGAACCGGTCGGGCAACTTGAGGTGGGGTTCAAGAGGTGCGGTGAGGGGAACTACCAGGGTAGCATCAGGCTGGTTGACCCTCTGAGCCAGGGCCTGGACCTGTAGGGAGAGACCCTGCATTTGCTGAGCCAGGGTCTCACGGGGATCCATAGTGGTGTCAGGGAACAGGGGTAGACTAGGTATGGGCTTGTGATTATGTAATGGCAGGGGGTAGGGAGACGGACAAGTGAGCCCTAATCTACCCGCCACTCTGTCCCTGCCTACTTGCAACGACCCGCCCTAGGCGACGGGGTACAACTGGGCGGCGGTCCCTGCGCTCAGTAAGTGCACGACAAACACGACAAACATACAAAGGAAAACAAGCAAGAAAAAGGGGTCGTTGCCCACGGCAACACCGTGAGCAACCAGAGTGGTGAACGAGCCGAGTGTGCGAGGTACAAAACGAAAAGCAGAAGAGTAGTCGGTAAGCCAGGGTCTGTATGGAGCAGGATCAAAAATAGCAGGAGCTGTAGCTGGGCCAGGAAACCACAAGGAAAGAATCACAAGCACCGAGGGACAGGAAGTGCAGGCTTAAATAGACCGAGGGCGGGAGCTAGCTGAGTCTGGCCAGGTTACGATAGGTTCTCCCACTCCTAAGCCTGCCAGCCTGAATGGTGGAAGCAGGAGTCAGTCTCAGGGATGTATTCTCAGGTGCTGACTAATTAGTTCTGGGAGTTAACCCCGAAGCTGTGCCTGGCAGATCCTTTACAGGTGGATTTAGATCTCTCGGACGCGCCGTTGCTGCGGCACGCGGATGGCAAGTTTCTGTCGCGGTATCAGTTTATCTCAGTTTTCAGAAAGTGTCTAGTGGCTAGCGGGGTGCAGGCAGAGCAGTACTCGTCGCATTCTTTCCGTATAGGGGCAGCGACGGAGGCGGTGAGATGGGGTTTGGATGAAGCAGGTGTGCGCGGATAGGGCGTTGGGAGTCTGCGCGTTTCCGTTCTTATGTTCACTTGCACATGTTGTGATATGGTAATGTATAACATGTTCCGGGTGTGTGCGTTTCCGCCTGAGTATTAATTGTGCGCGGCAGCGAACGGTGGTGCGTGTATGTTCTCCATTTGTTTTGCAGGCCGTGACTCATGCATGGTGTGGATTATGGGAGACACTTTTGTGTACTGGGGTGCCCTTTGCGCAGATGTACAGCCGGACGGTCGACAGCTCAGGATTCCGCGGGACACGGCGGTCGTGAGGTGGATGGGTATACGGGGAATGACATGGAACAGGGTATTGCCTGAGTTTCACAATTTTGTACTGCTTGACAGGGCGCCGGAGGTGCTGGTGTTGCATGTGGGAGGCAACGATTTGGGCCTATGCCCTTTCCGGAAGTTGGTACGGGACGTCAAGCATGATTTGCTCTGCTTATGGGCAACTTATCCCAAATTGGTGACTGTGTGGTCCGAGATGGTCCCTAGGAAGAGCTGGCGGATGGCTCGTTCGGCGGGAAAAATCAACAAGGCTCGCATTAAGGCTAACAGGGCCATATCGAGCTTCGTGGCGCGTAATGGTGGGGTTGCGGTGCGCCACTGGGATCTGGAGGCTGGGACAGGCAGGTATTGGAGAGAGGATGGTGTGCACCTCAATGATGTGAGGATGGATATGTGGAGTCTGGCTTTGACTGATGGAATCGAGCGAGCAGTAGGAGTGTGGAGGAGCTCGCAGGCGTGAGGTGGTCAAGGCCTGTTTCGCTTTAGCGGGGGGGAGTCCTTGAAGTAGGTCATAAAAAAGTGGTGGGGGGGGAATGCATCACGGGATGCACCCCCAATTAGTCGGCTTCTTAGGGTGTTACCCCTTTTGAAAGCTGGGTTATATATATGGTGGTCATCTGCAAAAGGTAATTGGTGCCCCCGGGCCGGGTTACGGCTGGGGGTAAGGTATTGGTGGGCAGATGGCCAAAATTAAGTATCGGTGGCTTCATGGACTTGCCCCTGTCATTATGGTTGGTTAATAATGTTGTGACCCTGATAGGGTCGCAGTGGGTTATTTAATGTTATGATGAATCCCTTTTTGGGGATTCAAAAGTTATGGTATTTAAAAATTCATTGTTATGTAAATAATAAACGGCTGCTGTGGCCATAAAAATCCAACTCTGTTTCAGTGTCTGCTTTGGGAAGGGTAGTTTTTACATAAGGGGGGAAGTGACTCGACTTATTTGAGTCATGTACATTGCACTGCCAAAATTCAGCATGATCAGTCCAATGATCCAGTTTGTCTCCGCTGCAATGTCAGACAAGCTATTGTGTAAAGTCTTCCTAATGAAAACCTTGAATAGTAGTGAAGATCGGCACCAGCTAGCATAACATCATTTCTTTATTATATCGGTGTAAAAACAGCAGGAAATAGCATGGGCCTCAGCCGTTTCTCTTTCTTCACAATCCGATGTCTTGCTGCTTTTATTTTGGATATAATAATGATGTGACTTTACGCTATCTGGTGCCAGTCTTTGCTGCAATGTCCCATGACCTTTTCCTCTGGCCACCTTGAGTAGCATTGTTAATCTGAATTTAATATATAAATGTACTAGTGTGTAATCTATGTACTACAGGTGTGTTCCAGAGTCTGCCCGCTGGCTTATAATGAATGGCCGGTCACATCAGGCACTTAGAAACCTGCAAAGAATAGCTAGGATTAATGGAAAGAGAGAAGAAGGAGAAAAGCTTACAGAAAAGGTAACATTTAAGTACATTTAATACTAAGAGAATAATCTAAGGCCCCATGCACACAACCGTATTTTTTTCCCTCCCGTAAATACGGGTCCGTTGTCACACGTTTTTAACCCGTATTTACGGACCTGTGCATGTAAATACGGGTCCGTTGTCATCTGTATTCCACCCGTATTTACAGAGCCATAAAAAAGGGGGGCTGGAAATGATGTCACATGATCGCTCAGACGCCATTTTCTCTGCTTCTCTTTATTCAAAAATTGAAATCCCCTGACGTCACCTAGCAACGCTCCCGTAATTATGGGTGCACACACGTAGCCACCCGTAATTACGGGAGCCCCATAGACTTCTATGGGCCTGTCCGTGCCGTAATTACGGCTTGAAATGAAAAATATAGAACATGTCCTAACGGCCCGGGCACCTTCCCGTACGCAAACGGGAAAGTACCCGTGGCCAATAGAAGTCTATGACCCGTAATTGCGGCCCATAATTGCTGCCCGTAATTACGGGCATTTTTACGGTCGTGTGCATGGGGCCTTAAGCAGTAATCTAAACTTTCATAATGGGTGAATAATTTTCTGGATAAGGCCATATTTGCAAACCTTCCTGGATAGTCTCTCTCCAAAAAATAGAGGGAGCACCCACCTGGTCAGACGAGTCTTCCGAAAAGCTGGGTGTATGTTTGGCAGGGATCCAACCGGATGAAAAAACTTTGATAGTGATCAGCACTAGTGCCATGTGAGCAGCGCCAAAGTCACTTTCTGGCAGCCTGCTAAAATACTGGCTTGTGGAGTTTTAATTTGTTTTTAATATTTTATTATATATAAAATAAGATTCTGTTCACATCACTGCATTTAATGTATTCACCGGGAAATTCTCTGATCAAGATGAGCTTATAATGGGGCCAATGTACTGTGCCAAAAGTCTGTCATTTTGCCATACATTTTGGCATTATATGTAAGAATACCTTTTTTTACACTGTAGAAAATTGCATAGGCAACTACGCTTTTCAATAAAGGGGATCCTGTATAAAAACGTATGGGTAATGTATGCAGCCATATGGCATACTGTTGTGTTTGCCAGGGCTAAACGTTTAGTGTATACATTTTCCTGCTGACCATGCACAACAAACATGATCTAAACAGAGCCTCCGGCCTCATGCACACGACCGTAGCAGTGCGCACGGTCCGTGATTATAGTAGAGACGCCCCGAAGAATGTAATCCGCGGGCCGTCCGCAATCACGGACCGTGCACACACAAGATGTACATTGACTTTAAGGAGCCCGGGCCGTAAAATGACTTGTCCTATTTTTTTGCGGTCCGTGCTCCTGGGCAATGCACGGAGCGTGGAAACCACGTCGTGTGCATTGGCCCATAGGATAGAATGTGTCCTATACTATCTGCAATTGCGGATAGTATCCGGCCGCAAAACTACGGTCGTGTGCATGAGGCATTAGTTTGGCACTAGTTATGGGGAAACTCTAGCACTATTCATGTGGGCACTGTGGTATTATTACTGGAGACTCTGTTAATTGGGGCATTCTGATACTTTTAATGAAGGCTCTCTTGCTTGCACTGTTTATAGTGTCACTACAGCTGTTGTTATGAAGTCATGGCCTTTTCTAGAGAGAAAAAATAACCCTGAAAGCAATTGTAACAAGTTGACACATATGGATAAGGAACGGACCCAGCTAACCAGTGTCAATCTCCAACTACTTCTCTCATGCCCTATATGTTTACAATACCGGACATCAAGTAATGCAGCTTTTCATATACTAGTCCTTCTCAATGAATTAGAATATCATCAAAAAGTAAGTTTATTTCAGTAATTCAATTCAAAAAGTGAAACTCATATATTATATAGATTCATTACACACAGAGTGATCTATTTCCAGCAGTTTTTTATTTTAATGTTGAGGATTATGGTAACCGTTAATGAAATCCCCAAATTTAGTGTCTCCGAAAACTAGATTATTATATAAGCCTAATTTCACAAATGATTTTTAATACCGAAATGTTGGCCTACTGATATGTACAGTATATGCCCTCAATACTTGGTCGGGGCTCCTTTTGCATGAATTACTGCATCAATGTGGCGTGGCGATCAGACTGTGGCACTGCTGAGGTGTTATGGAAGCCCAGGTTGCTTTGATAGCAGCCTTCAGCTCGTCTGCATTGTTGGGTCTGGAGTCTCTTATCTTCCTCTTAACAATACCCCATAGAATCTCTATGGGGTTTAGGTCAGGCGACTTTGTTGGCCAATCAAGCGCAGTGATACTGTGGTTATTTAACCGTGGTTATTGGTACTTTTGGCAGTGTGGGCAGGTGCCAAGTCCTGCTGGAAAATGAAATCTGCATCTCCATAAAGCTTGTCAGCAGAGGAAAGCATGAAGTGCCCGAAAATTTCCTGATAGACGGCTGCGTTGACTCTGGACTTGATATAACACAGTGGACCAACAACCGCAGATGACATGGCCCCCAAACAATCACTGATTGTGGAAACTTCACACTGGACTGCAAGCAACTTGAATTTAGTGCCTCTCCGCTCTTCTTCCAGACTCTGGGACCTTAATCTCCAAATTAAATGCAAAATTTACTTTCATCTGAAAACAGGACTTTGGGCCACTGAGCAACAGTGTTGGTCCACTGTGTTATATCAAGTCCGGAGTCAGCGCAGCCGTCTACCGGGAAATTTTAGCACTTCATGCTTCCCTCTGCTGACAAGCTTTATGGTGATGCAGATTTCATTTTCCAGAAGGACTTGGCACCTGCCCACACTGCCAAAACTACCAATACCTGGTTTAATATAACCACAGTATCACTGTGTTGATTAGCCAACAAACTGGCCTGACCTAAACCCTATAGACAGTGGCGTAACTACCGCCGTAGCAGCAGTAGCGGCTGCTACGGGGCCTGCGGCATGAGGGGGCCCTTGTCGCCTGCCGGCACGGGCCCCCACCATGGCCGGAGGCTCCGCTAGCAGCCGCTATGGCTGCTACAGCGCGATGCCACTGAACAGTACGGCAGAGCAGGGAGGTATCTCCCCGCTCTGCCATTAAACAAAAGACTTGTATCCCCTATCCACAGGATAGGGGATACATGTGTGATCGCTGGCAGCGATAGGGAGAACGGGGGACTGAAAGTCCCCTGAAGTTCTCCATCACAAACCTCGGACTTCCGGGGTCTGTGTCAGCAGCTCCGGAGAAATTAATGGAGCGGCGGTCTCGCTTGTGCGCATGCGTGACCAGCGCTCCTTTCATTTTTAGTGAGCTGCGCAGACGCCGGAAGTCAGAGGTTAGTCATGGAGAACTTCCGGCGGACTTTCAGTCCCCCGTTCTCCCTATCGCTGCCAGCGATCACACATGTATCCCCTATCCTGTGGATAGGGGATACATGTCGTTTATTAGGACACACTGTAGGTTGCATTTTTTTGGGAGGGGGGGGGCTGTATGGCGTTCCCTACAGGGGGGGCTGTATGGCGTTCTCTACAGGGGGGGGGGCTGTATGGCGTTCCCTACAGGGGGGGACTCTGTATGGCGTTCTCTACAGGGGGGGCTGTATGGCGTTCCCTACAGGGGGACGACGCTGTATGGCGTTCCCTACAGGGAGGGGGGACTGTATGGCGTTCCCTACAGGGGGGGCTGTATGGCGTTCCCTACAGGGGGGGCTGTATGGCGTTCCCTACAGGGGGGGCTGTATGGCGTTCCCTACAGATCCCCCCTGTAGGTAGCGCCATACAGCCCCCTCTGTAGGGAACGCCATACAGCCCCCCCGTAGATAACGCCATACAGTCCCCCCTCTAGATAACGCCATACAGCCCCCTCTGTAGATAGCGCCATACAGTCCCCCCTGTAGATAGCGCCATACAGTCCCCCCGTAGATAATGCCATACAGTCCTCCCGTAGATAACGCCATACAGTCCCCCCGTAGATAACGCCATACAGCCCCCCCGTAGATAACGCCATACAGCCCCCTCTGTACATATCTACAAAGGGGGCTGTATGGCGTTATCTACAGGGGGGCTGTATGGTGTTATCAAAAGGGGGGGTTTGTAAAAAAGGCACTATCTACAAGGGGGGGGGGATTGTGTGACACCCAGGGGAGGGGGGGCCCCAGTCAAAAGTTTGCTATGGGGCCCAGTCTTTCCTAGTTACGCCCCTGCCTATAGAGAATCTATGGGGTATTGTCAAGAGGAAGATGAGACACCAGACCCAACAATGCAGATGAACTGAAGGCCGCTATCAAAACAACTGGGGCTTCCATAACACCTCAGCAGTGCCACAGGCTGATCGCCTCCATGCCACGCCGCGATGATGCAGTATTTCATGCAAAAGGAGCCCCGGCAAAGTATTGAGTGCACATGCTGTACATACTTTCAAGTAGGCCAATATTTCGGTATTAAAAATCATTTTTGAAATTGGGCTTATATAATATTCTAATTTTCTGACACTCAAAATTTTGGGTTTTCATTAACTGTTACCATAATCATCAACATTAAAATAAAAAAATGCTGGAAATAGATCACTCTGTGTGTAATGAATCTATATTATATGAGTTTCACTTTTTGAATTGAATTACTGAAATAAATTAAAGAGGCTCTGTCACCAGATTTTGCAACCCCTATCTGCTATTGCAGCAGATAGGCGCTGCAATGTAGATTACAGTAACGTTTTTATTTTTAAAAAACGAGCATTTTTGGCCAAGTTATGACCATTTTTGTAATTATGCAAATGAGGCTTGCAAAAGTCCAAGTGGGTGTGTTTAAAAGTAAAAGTCCAAGTGGGCGTGTATTAGGTGCGTACATCGGGGCGTTTTTAATACTTTTACTAGCTGGGCGCTGTGAAGAGAAGTAACATCCTCTTCTCTTCAGAACGCCCAGCTTGTGACAGTGCAGATCTGTGACGTCACTCACAGGTCCTGCATCGTGACGGCCACATCGGCAGCAGAGGCTACAGTTGATTCTGCAGCAGCATCAGCGTTTGCAGGTAAGATCGACTTACCTGCAAACGCTGATGCTGCTGCAGAATCAACTGTAGCCTCTGGTGCCGATGTGGCCGTCACGATGCAGGACCTGTGAGTGACGTCACAGATCTGCACTGTCACAAGCTGGGCGTTCTGAAGAGAAGAGGATGTTACTTCTCATCAGAGCGCCCAGCTAGTGAAAGTATTAAAAACGCCCCGATGTACGCACATAATACACACCCACTTGGACTTTTACTTTTAAACACACCCACTTGGACTTTTGCAAGCCTCATTTGCATAACTACAAAAATGGTCATAACTTGGCCAAAAATGCTCGTTTTTTTAAAATAAAAACGTTACTGTAATCTACATTGCAGCGCCTATCTGCTGCAATAGCAGATAGGGGTTGCAAAATCTGGTGACAGAGCCTCTTTAACTTTTTGATGATATTCTAATTCATTGAGAAGGACCAGTATAAACTGATTTGTGTATAAACACTTGGGTTCAAAACCTTCATCTAGTAGCTATGTAACTGTAACTATAGTGCCCACACTTTGCCTAAAAAGTTGTCCCAGGATCTACTTGCAGATTCTCTCCCTGATAAACTACTATATGTGCACTTGGTGTGCATTAGCTGCGAAATTTTCTACAACCGATTTCATTGCGGAAAATCTGCAGCGTATTACAATAGCAGCAAAGTGGATGAGATTTGACCAAATCCCATCCACACACTGCTGAAAAAAAATCAACTCTGAAAACGTGCATAAATTGACCTGCGGTACAGATTTTAAATCCGCAGCATGTCAATTTATGCTGCGGAATTGTTGCACTTATGTTGTGGTTTTCCCCATTGAGTTCAATGGGAAGGCAAAAGCTGCAACAAATCGCAAATTTTGCGATTTGTGCAGCAGAAAAACTGATTCCGCCACAGAAATTGCAAATCTTAAAAAAAAATAATTCTTGTTTAAATTTAATTAAAATGTTTACACTTCCTTTGATTCCTATATTTCCCTGTGGGTTCTATGTCGGATACGCTGTGTTGAAAAACACTTGATTAAGCTTCCCATTCAGATCAATGGAAAAGCGCGCTGTTAGTACATACAACGCGTTTTTTTACAAGAGCGTATTTAAAAAATGCGTTGCATAAAAAAAAAAAAAGAGTCAGGTAAATTCTTTGGCGCATTAGGCACTCTGAAAACGCGGCAAATGTTCACATAGTCAATGGGAGTCCTAATTACATCGGAATTCCCTGCGGGTTCCAGGAAGGATACTTTTAGGGTATGTGCACACACACTAATTACGTCCGTAATTGACGGACGTATTTCGGCCGCAAGTACCGGACTGAACACAGTGCAGGGAGCCGGGCTCCTAGCATCATACTTATGTACGATGCTAGGAGTCCCTGCCTCGTTGCAGGACAACTGTCCCGTACTGAAAACATGATTACAGTACGGGACAGTTGTCCTGCAGCGAGGCAGGGACTCCTAGCATCGTACATAACTACGATGCTAGGAGCCCGGCTCCCTGCACTGTGTTCGGTCCGGTACTTGCGGCCGAAATACGTCCGTCAATTACGGACGTAATTAGTGTGTGTGCACATACCCTTATGCAGCGTATCCGCTCTTTGTGAATATGGCCTGATGATTAACTGCTTTTAGTGATGTAACACACATACTAAAGAACAACATCTTCATGATACTAATAACACTTTTGTAGATTCTTATTTCTCACATGCAGTCTGAGTTAAATAGTGTGAAGCATGTTCATTCACCGCTGGACCTATTCCGCACTTCAGGAATGTGCAAAGTCACAATTTGTCTAATGATCGTCTGGTGAGTAAGCTTTGTTGTGATTTGTTTGTAACAGCCCAGCTTTTCTATCTTTTAACCCCTTCCCTCTTTGCCCACTTTTGACCTTCCTGACAGAGCCTCATTTTTAAAATCTGACATGTTTCAATTTATGTGGTAATAACTTCGGAATGCTTTTACCTATCCAAACGATTCTGAGATTGTTTTCTCATGACACATTGGACTTTATGTTACTGGCAAAATTTGCTCGATATGTTCAGTATTTAATTGTGAAAAACACCAAAATGTAGCAAAAAATTGCAAAAATTTGCATTTTTCTCAACTTAAATGTATCTGCTTGTAAGACAGGCAGTTATAACACACAAAATAGTTGCTAACGAACATCCCCCATATGTCTACTTTAGATTGGCATCGTTTTTTGAACATCCTTTTATCTTTCTAGGACGTTACAAGGCTTTGAACTTTAGCAGCAATTTCTCACATTTTTCAAGAAAATTTCAAAAGGCTATTTATACAGGGGGCAGTTCAGTTGTGAAGTGGCTTTGAGGGCCTTCTATATTAGAAACCCCAAAAAAGTCACCCCATTTTAAAAACTTCACCCCTCAAAGTATTCAAAACAGCATTTAGAATTATTTTTTACCCCTTTAAACTTTTCACAGGAATTAAAGCAAAGTAGGGGTGAAATTTACAAATTTCATATTTTTTTGCAGAAATTAATTTTTAATCCAATTTTCTTTATAACACAGAAAGTTTTACCAGAGAAATGCAACTCAATATTTATTGCGCAGGTTCTGCAGTTTTAGGAAATATTACACATGTGGCCGTAGCGTGCCACTGGAATGAAGCACCGGCCTCAGAAGCAAAGGAGCACCTAGTGGATTTTGGGGCCTTATTTTTATTCAAATATATAGGTTTGAAGGGCTCTTGCGGTGAAAAAACAGTGGAAATCCCTCAAAAGTGATCCCATTTGGGAAACTACACACCTCAAGGAAATTATCCAGGGTTTATATTGAGCATTTTGACCGCACAGGTTTTTTTACAGAAATTATTGGAAGTAGGCTGTGAAAATTAAAATCTAAATTTTTTCAAAGAAAATGTAGGTTTAGCTAATTTTTTTCTCATTTCTACAAGGACTAAAGGAGAAAAAGCACCACAAAATTTGTAAAGCAATTTCTCCCAAGTAAACCAGTACCCCACATGTGGTAATAAATGGCTGTTTGGACAAACAGCAGGGCTCAGAAGGGATGGAGCACCATTTGGCTTTTGGAGTTCACATTTAACAGGAATGGTTTGCGGAGGCCATGTCACATTTACAAAGCCCCTGAGGGGACAAAACAGTGGAAACCCCCCACAAGTGACCCCATTTTGGAAACTACACCCATTGAGGAATTCATCTGGGGGTGTAGTAAGCATTTTGACCCCATAGATGTTTCATATAATTTATTAGAATTGGGCAGTGAAAATAAAAACAATCCTTTTTCTTCAATAAGACGTAGCCTTAGCGCAAAATTTTTTGTTTTCTCAACAAATATAGAGAAAAATGAACCCAACATTTGTAAAGCAATTTCTCCCGAGTACGGCAATACCCCATATGTGGTCATAAACTGCTGTTTGGGCACACAGCAGGGCTCAGAAGGAAAGAGCACCATTTGGAGTGCAGATTTTGCTGGATTGGTTTCCAAAACAGTGGAAACCCCCTAGAAGTGACCCCATTTTGGAAACTACACCCCTCAATGCATTTACTTAGTGGTGTAGTGAGCATGTTAACCCTGCAGGTGTTTTGTAGAAATTAGTGTGCACTCGATGTTGCAGAGTGAAAATGGGATTTTTTTCCATAGATATGCCAATATGTGGTGCCCAGCTTGTGCCACCATAACAAGACAGCTCTCTAATTATTATGCAGTATTTCCCGGTTTTAGAAACACCCAACATGTGGCCCTAATCTTTTGCCTGGACATTCGACCAGGCTCAGGAGTGAAAGCGTACCATGCGAAATTGAGGCCTAATTTGGCGGTTTGCAAAGTATTGGTTCACAATTGCAGAGGCTCAGATGTGAAATAATAAAAAGAAAACCCTGAGAAGTGACCCAATTTGGAAACTGCACCCCTCAAGGCATTTATTAAGGGGTGTAGTGAGCATTTTCACCCCACAAGTCTTTTCCATAAATGAATGCGCTGCGGATGGTGCAAATTAAAAATTTATATTTTTCCCTAGATATGCCATTTCAGTGGCAAATATGTAATGCGCAGCTTATGCCACTGGAGACACACACCCCAAAAATTGTTAAAAGGGTTCTCCCGGGTATGAGGATGCCATATATGTGGAAGGAAACTGCTGTTTGGGCACACTGTAGGGCTCCGATGGGAGAGAGCGCCATTTGGCTTTTGGAGAGCGGATTTTGCTTGGTAGTAGATTTGTTTGAGTATTACTGGTGTTTCCATTTATAATGTGGGGGTACATGTAAGCTGGTCAGAGTACATCAGGGGCATAGTCAGGTGGTATAATAATGGGGTAAAAAAACAATAAAATAATCCATAGATGTGTGTTACGCTGTGAAGCAATCCTTTCTGCACAGGCCAGTGTCGCATTGATAAATGGCGTCCTTTCTTATGCTCCTTTTGGTCCACGCTCCGCACCTTTGCAGTTTGGGGAATTTTGCTGGGAAAGTGTTGTCCTGGTATAATACGGGCCCTCCCCTTCCTAGGTTCCCTAATTTTAGGCCGGATTCACACGAGCGTGTTCAGTCCGTGATATACGGTCCGCAGGTCGGCCGCATTTCCCGGACTGAACACACTGCAGGGAGCTGGGCTCTTATCGTCATAGTTATGTACGACGCTAGGAGTCCCTGCCTCGCTGCAGGGAAACTGTCCTGTACTGTAATCATGTTTACAGTACGGGACAGTAGTTCCGCGGAGAAGCAGGGACTCCTAGTGTCATAGATAACGATGATGCTAGGAGCCCAGTTCACTGCAGTGTACTCAGTCCGGGAAATGCGGCCGACCTGCGGACCGTATATCACGGACTGAACACGCTCGTGTGAATCCGGCCTTAGGTCCTTGATCAATCGCCTCTTGAAACAGAAGAAATGTTCCCCTCGGGCACAACTGCATATTTTTTATCTATTGGAGCCAAAACTAATTTTCTTTTTTCATAGACGTAGTGGTATGAGGGCTGTTTTTTTGTAGGACGAGCTGTAGCGATTATTGGTACCATTTTGGGGTACATGCGACTTTTTGATCACCTTTTATCCTATTTTTTGGGAGACCAGGTAAACAAAAAAACACAATTCTGGCACAGATTTTTTAGTTCTTTTTATACAGCGTTCACCATGCATTATAAATTACTTGTTAACTTTATTCTGCGGGTCAGTCCGATTCTGGCGATACCTAATTTATAGAACTTTTTTATGTTTTACAACTTTTTGCACAATAAAATTACTTTTGTAAAAAGAATGTATTTTTTCTGTCGCCAAATTGTGGGAACCATAACTTTTTTAATTTTTTTGTCGACGGAGCTATACGAGGGCTTGTTTTTTGCGAGACAAGCTATAGTTTTTATAGGTACCATTTTTGGATACGTGCGACTCTTTGATCACTTTTTATTCCAATATTTGTAGGGCAAAGTGACCAAAAAACAGAAACTCTGGTATAGTTTTTTTTACGTTTTTTTTTTTACGCTGTTAGCCGCGTGCAGTAAATAATATAATATTTTGATACCTCAGGTTGTTACGGTCGTGGTAATACCAAATACTTATTTTTTTCAATAATAAAGGACTTGATAAGGGAAAAAGGGTGATTGTGTTTTATTTTATTACTTTAAACTTTTATTGTTTTCCAAACTTTTATTTTTTTCACTTTTTTTGAAACTTTTTTTTTTAATACTTTTTCTTTACACCTTTTTTCATGTCCCACTAGGGGACTTGAAGTTCCAGCTGTCTGATGTTTTTTTCTAATACATTGCACTAGCTACGTAGTGCAATGTATTAGATCTGTCAGTTATTTACTGACAGCAAGCCGATTAGGCTTTGCCTCCCGGTTGGTAGTGCCACACTGCCCACAGCCTCCTGGTTGGTAGTGCCACACAGCCCCCTGGTTGGTAGTTCCACACAGCCCCCTGGTTGGTAGTGCCACACAGCCCCCTGGTTGGTAGTGCCACACAGCCCCCTGGTTGGTAGTGCCACACAGCCCACAGGTTGGCAGTGCCACACAGCCCACAGACCCCTGGTTGGTAGTGCCACACAGCCCACACCTCCCTGCTCTGCTATAGTGCCGTCGCTACCGCTATAGCAGCAGCTGCTAGCGGCGTCATCGCCCTCATGCCCGGTGTCGCCTCTTGCAGCTGCTATTCACAGCGGTAGTGACGGCGACTAAGTGAAGAAGCAACTGGGCGGAAAGGCGACTGTAGTTAGTGTGTGTATCCCCGCTGGTAGTTGCAACGGCGCGGGGATACATACACCCGCTGGCGCCCCTCTTGCAGTGTAGCGGCTGGCGCCCTGTGCGACCGCACTGGTCGAACGTATTTAAGACCGGCCATGTTCACAGTGAGCCATCTTCAAAACAGCTGATAGGCGGGGGTCCCGGAAGTCTGACCCCAACCCATCAGTTATTCATGGCCTATCCTGAGGATAGGCCATCAATTTTTACTGGCTGAAGAACCCCTTTAAAGTGTACCTGTCAGCTCTCCTGACATCTGTATTAGTGTCAGACTCTGTAGGCATACACCCTATTGACCAGGGGAATGGTAGCGCTCAATTGACAATTTATTCATATATTTCCGGGAGGAATAACAGTAGATAACATAATGAAGAGTTCTAAGAAATGATACTTCGGAATTGTTATTTTATGGAGAGTACAAGTATTTATTAAACAAATGTCAGGAGGGTAGACAGGACCTATTTAACTACTCTGGAAAAATGAAATCTGTACTGTGATTGTTTGATGTTTTTCTGTTAGACATTTTTTAAATGAGGCCCGTTGCTTTTAAACATATAATGTACCCCTTGTTCTTCTGATTCCGCCCACATTTGTCAGTCCCTTCATTGGCTGTCCATCACACAAAGAATCCAATTCAAAAGCATCACATTAATGTACAAAACACTTCAATTATGCTCTGTCTAACATTTTTTCTGTAATATATCACCCCACATGCAAACTTCTGCAATGACAAAGACCATCTCCTCTCTACCCCTCTAATCAACTCCTTAAAGGGGTTATGTGGGGACTGAAAAGTATTAGCAATGTACTCACTGCAGTATGTAAGTACACTACTAATATACATTCCGGTTCCCTGTCGCACTGATTATGAGGTTTTAATAGAGTTTTACAGCGCTGGCGGGGGACCGGAAGCCTAGTTGCACAGTTTTCCTTCATGACGACACAACTCTTCGTCATGTGACCAGCCCCATTTTACTCTATGTAATCGCTGTACTACTACTACAGCGAGTAAATATGGTATAGCAGCGCCGGTCACGTGACCAAGAGTCATGTCGTCATGAAGGAAGACTGTGCAGCTAGACTTCCGGTCCCCCGCCAGCTCTGTAAAAATCTATTAAAATCTCACAATCAGCGCGATGGGGGACCAAAATGTATATTAACAGTGTACTAACATACTGCAGTGAGTACATTGCTAATACTTTTCGGTCCCCACATAACCCCTTTAAACTCTCGCATACAAGACTTCTCTCCTGCCTCCCTTCTCTTCTGGAACTCTCTCCCTCATTCCATCTGACACTCTCCAAACCTCTAAACGTTAAGTGAAATACCTCTTCTAACTGTATGACCTGGACTAAAGATTTCCCCCAACCGATATTCCAATACTACCTTGACCTGACATGTTTAGAGCTGCTTTCCCTCTTCCTTAACGCCTTGTCTCTATTCCCTAGAGATTGTAAACTTGTATGGACAGGGCTCTTGCCTAGAGGCCCTTATACATAGGCCAATGATCGGGCAAATGAGCGTTCATATGAACACTCGTTCCCGATCATTGTCCTGTGTAAACAAAGCAACATTCAGCCGATGATCACTCGTCCCCATGCATTACTGATCGTAGCTTGTTGATTGGTGCCCGTTTTCATAGGACCGGCCGTGTTATAGGACCTTAACATATCATGGAAACACTGTTACTCTTGTCTGTACTAAAATATCTTATGTAATTGTTATACTGTTCTATATAGAGCGCTATAGATGTTGATGGCACTATATGACCGCAGCAATCTACAGTGTGATTTATAAACTTTGTAGAGTGATCGTGTCATCTAGTGGTAAAAGTATTAATGGGTAATCTCAAAGAAACTGGCATTATTGCCAGCCGTTCCTCATCTCCAGAGTTTAAATTTAGCTTGTAAAAAAAAATTAACAGTATGTCAATTTTTTATATACTTAAATACAATAACTATTTTATTACTATGTGCCTTGTGTACTTACACTAAGAATAGACATATATATATATATACTGTTTTTTTTATGTAATACAAATAGACATCAGATATTTACCTTTTTTCCAATAAATTGTATCTCATTACCACCGCAGTAGTCTTCTTAGGGAATGTTCACACGGCCTATTTACGGACGTAATTCGGGCGTTTTTGCCCCGAATTACGTCTGAAAATAGCGCCTCAATAGCGCTGACAAACATCTGCCCATTGAAAGCAATGGGCAGACGTTTGTCTGTTCACACGAGGCGTATATTTACGCGCCGCTGTCAAATGACGGCGCGTAAATAGACGCCCGCGTAGAAGAAGTGACCTGTCACTTCTTTGGCCGTAATTGGAGCCGCTATTCATTGACTCCAATGAATAGCAGCGCTAATTACGGCCGTAATTGACGCGGCGTTCAAGCGCCTGCACATGCCGTTACGGCTGAATTTACGGGGATGTTTTCAGGCTGAAACATCCCCGTAATTTCAGCCGTTACGGACCCCCGCCGTGTGAACATACCCTTACGATTATTTTTCACACTGATTTCCAAACAAGCTGATTTTTGTTCTCATACGGTTCACCAGTAGTAATCGCTCAACCCATACCACAAAGAAGACAAAAGGTTTATTAAAATCTCTGCCTGTATATACCTATGTATTTTTTCGTAGATAAGCTCAGATGTTCTATGGCTTTCCTTATCTTCCAGGTTCTCCACCAGCTTTGCATTTTACGGCCTTGGCATGGACTTGCAAAATTTTGGTGTTGATATTTTCCTGCTGCAATTTGTCTTTGGATCCATTGATTTACCATCTAAGTTGGCAGGTGCCATCCTATTGAGCTATACTGGGCGCCGAGTGACACAGGCTGCTTCTCTAATACTGGCTGGTGTAGCATTGTTATGTAATGCTTTTATACCTCAAGGTGAAATCATCTATCATTGACTTTACAGTGACGTTCTAACGTCAAATTAAAGAGTAACTAAACTTTGAAAAAACTTTTGACATGTCATAGTCACATGTCAGAAGTTTTGATTGGTGGGGTTCTGAGCACTGAGACCCCCACCGATCGCTAAAACAAAGCGGCAGAATCGTTTCGGTGAGCACTGTGCTGCTTAGTTTCTGATCGGCTCTCTTTGGAAAGCCGAGCAAGCAGTGTATGGGCTCTTAGACTTTCTATTGAGCCCGTACACCACTTGCTCATCTTTCCGACAAAAGCTGATCAGAAACTAACCGTCACAGCACTCAACCACTTCTTAGCGATCGGTGGGTACCCAGTGCTCGGACCCCCACCGATCAAAACTTCTGACATGTCACTATGACATGTCAAAAGTTTTTTCAAACTTAGTTACCCTTTAATATTAACAACATAGGAAAATCTAGCGTTTATCATATCTAGCATGTAGAATCTAGCATCTAAAATATGGCTATTTTTTTTGCTTTTTTCACTTCTTTTTCCATTTTGTTTTTACTTAGAGCAGACTAGAAAAAAAAAATCTGTTGTTGCTACATGGAAACTATTAACAAGCTGCTGTTGATTGATCTGTTCTTATTTTTCTCTATTTAGTTTTGAGTGTGCGCTGCTGTAGTTTGTAGAAGGCTCATTAACACCCTTATATTCCCTACAGCTTGGCTCATTAACAAATGACACAACCAATACCAATATTAGTATTGAGTATATAAACACCGATCAGCAATAACATTAAAGAGGCTCTGTCACCAGATTTTGCAACCCCTATCTGCTATTGCAGCAGATAGGCGCTGCAATGTAGATTACAGTAACGTTTTTATTTTTAAAAAACGAGCATTTTTGGCCAAGTTATGACCATTTTTGTAGTTATGCAAATGAGGCTTGCAAAAGTCCAAGTGGGTGTGTTTAAAAGTAAAAGTCCAAGTGGGCGTGTATTATGTGCGTACATCGGGGCGTTTTTAATACTTTTACTAGCTGGGCGTTCTGACGAGAAGTATCATCCACTTCTCTTCAGAACGCCCAGCTTCTGCCTGATCACTGCTGTGACGTCACTCACAGGTCCTGCATCGTGTCAGACGAGCGAGGACACATCGGCACCTGAGGCTACAGTTGATTCTGCAGCAGCATCAGCGTTTGCAGGTAAGTAGCTACATTGACTTACCTGCTAACGCCGAGGCTGCTGCAGAATCAACTGAAGCCTCTGGTGCCGATGTGTCCGACACGATGCAGGACCTGTGAGTGTTGTCACAGATCTGCACTGCCAGAAGCTGGGCGTTGTGAAGAGAAGTGGATGATACTTCTCATCAGAGCGCCCAGCTAGTAAAAGTATTAAAAACGCCCCGATGTACGCACATAATACACGCCCACTTGGACTTTTGCAAGCCTCATTTGCATAACTACAAAAATGGTCATAACTTGGCCAAAAATGCTCGTTTTTTTAAAATAAAAACGTTACTGTAATCTACATTGCAGCGCCTATCTGCTGCAATAGCAGATAGGAGTTGCAAAATCTGGTGACAGAGCCTCTTTAAGCCTAACTCCCTAATATTGTGTAGGTCCCACTCGTACCATCAAAACAAATCTGACCCATCGAGGCCTGGACTCCACAAGACCTCTGAAGGTGTTCTGTGGTATCCTGCACCAACACATTAGCAGCCAGGGGCATAACTAGAAAGACTGGGCCCCATAGCAAACTTTTGACTGGGGCCCCCCCTCCCCTGGGTGTCACACAACCCCCCCTTGTAGATAGTGCCTTTTTCACAGCTCCCCCTGTAGAGAACGCAATACAGCCCCCCTGTAGATATCGTCATACAGCCACCTCTGTAGATAACGCCATACAGCCCACCCTGTAGATAGCGCCATACAGTCCACCATGTAGATAGCGCCATACAGCCCCCCATGTAGATAGCGCCATACAGCCCCCCTGTAGATAATGCCATACAGCCCACCCTGTAGATAACGCCATACTGCCCACCCTGTAGATAGCGCCATACAGTCCACCATGTAGATAGCGCCATACAGCCCCCCATGTAGATAGCGCCATACAGCCCCCTCTGTAGATAACGCCATACAGCCCACCCTGTAGATAGCGCCATACAGTCCACCATGTAGATAGTGCCATACAGCCCCCCATGTAGATAGCGCCATACAGCCCCCTGTAGATAATGCCATACAGCCCAGCTGTAGATAGCGCCATACAGCCCCCCTGTAGATAGCGCCATACAGCCCCCCTGTAAGTAACGCCATACAGCCCCCCCTGTAGGTAACGCCATACAGCCCCCTGTAGGTAACGCCATACAGCCCCCCTGTAGGTAACGCCATACAGCCCCCCTGTAGGTAACGCCATACAGCCCCCCCTGTAGGTAACGCCATACAGCCCCCCCTGTAGGTGACGCCATACAGCCCCCCTGTAGGTAACGCCATACAGCCCCCCCTGTAGGTAACGCCATACAGCCCCCCCTATAGGTAACGCCATACAGCCCCCCCTGTAGGTAACGCCATACAGCCCCCCTGTAGGTAACTGCACACAGCCCCCCCTGTAGGTAACGCCATGCAGCCCCCCCTGTAGGTAACACCATACAGCCCCCCCCTGTAGGTAACTCCATGCAGCCCCCCTGTAGGTAACGCCATACAGCCCCCCTGTAGGTAATGCCATACAGCCCCCCTGTAGGTAACGCCATACAGCCCCCCTGTAGGTAACTCCATACAGCCCCCCTGTAGGTAACTCCATACAGCCCCCCTGTAGGTAACTCCATATAGCCCCCCCTGTAGGTAACGTCATACAGCTCCCCTGTAGGTAACGCCATACAGCCCCCCTGTAGGTAACGCCATACAGCCCCCTGTAGGTAACGCCATACAGCCCCCCTGTAGGTAACGCCATACAGCCCCCTTGTAGGTAACGCAATACAGCCCCCCCTGTAGGTAACGCCATACAGCCCCCCCTGTAGGTAACGCCATACAGCCCCCCCTGTAGATAACGCCATACAGCCCCCCTGTAGGTAACGCCATACAGCCCCCCCTGTAGGTAATGCA